>NC_052512.1:9726042-9871042 GCF_014356525.2 Nilaparvata lugens | reverse complement strand
GAGAGAGATTAGATTGGATTTATTTTTTTTAATTCAAGAAATTCTTTCTTTATCTATTATATTTCTTTATTTATCGTATGTATGTTACATTAATTACTGGCTTATACACTAATTCACATCAAATGACGGTAGTGCTAATTATTCGAATAATTATATAAAATTAATCAATGAGAATGAAGATTGAATGCAATTGGAATAACGATAGTAAAATATTGTGATGTAACTTCATAAATCGGTGTGGTTTAACAAATAATTGTCGATTCTCTAAGAAGGATATAAAATAATATCCTTCTCATCAACACACGACCGGGAACGAGAGAGAGAGAGTGAGAGAGAGAGACAGAGAAATGAGTCTTGAATGAGGAAGGGAAAGTGTTTGTGGGGAGGAATAGTGAGAAAAGGGAGAGAGTAGTAAGGGATTACATGTGAGTTTCGCAGCTGAAATAGGGAGTTGGGAGAGACGGATGCTCAAAGATGCAATATAGTGGAAGGAGAATGATGGAGAGAAGAGTACGAGTGAGAGGGTGATGGGTTATTGAGAGGCCAGGACTCAAAGTTCGAGCAAGTTATAGCTAGACCGTCTCCTAAGACCTGAACCTGGATTATTAGCTGCATCACTTTGACTTTGAATGGGACCAGTGAGGATATATATTATCATGTTTCCACTATCTTCTCACCCTCTGTATCTCTCTCATCCAGTATCATCTCGTCCATTTTCTCCTTTTATTGTCTTCCCTATTTCTTCTTCTCGTCCCCCGCTTCCCACGTTTTCTATCATAACTGTACTTGAATCTCTAATTCGGTATCATCTATTGCATTCCTATGTTCTTCCTTTTTTTTTTCTTAAACTTTACTGGAATTACTCATGTACTATCTCTTTTTGTCAATGTTCCTCCTCCTTCATCATTTTTCTCCTCTTCTTTTCATTTTCCTTCTTCTTCTTCCTCTTCCTCTTCTTCTTCTTCTCCCTCTTCTTCTTATTCTTCTTCTTCTACTTCCCATTCGTGCCATTCACTTTATTTATATCTACTCAACACTCGCGTTTCATTCTCTTCCTTTTGCATCATCTTCTTCTCCCTTTTCTACTATCATTTCTTCTTCTTTCTCTTCTTCTTCTTCTTCTTCTTCTTCTTCTTCTTCTTCTTCTTCTCCTTCTTCTTCTCCTCCTCCTTCATTTTCCTCTTCCTCTTTTTCTCCTTTTCTCCTCCTCTTTCTTCTTCTGACATTTTTTTCCTCCTCTCCATCAATGACTCGAAATGTTCCCATCAATGAGCCTAGAATACTATCTACTTTTCATGTTAATAGGGGAAATATCTCATTCCCGAAAATCATACGGTGACGTATAGCCAAACTATAATTACTAGTAGTTCTGTGAACAGTGAACTTCAAGCAGTTTTCTCATCCACAAGCAAAGACCTTATGCATCTTTGAGGTCTTTGTCCACAAGTATCTGATATCACCTGTTCTAGTTGATTCAGTTGAATCACAATCGACAGTTGAATCATAATTTACTCTTTGAAAACTGTAATATGTTTTCTTCAAGATAAAAAACTCACTAATGTTAATAAACTCAGTTCACGTTTGAATTTGTATCCCATAAGATTTATCCTGTTCTGTAATAATCTTTCCCTACAGCTACCTCGGAATATTGCTGTTCCTGTACTGATTACAATACCAAAAGATTCACTTTTCCGCTCTAGTGCGGGAAATTTTTTTTCTGCACTCGAGATTTGCAACATGGCAACACAAAATAGTTGGTGGGTTATATGGAGGATGAGTGCACGAAAACAAAGATCAAGTTGGTAACAATGACTGTGGTTAGATTTAGATAAGAATCATTTCAATGGCTACCCTACATTCCTGATAAAATCCCAATCTAGAAATCCAAAACAAGAATGATATTCATCAAAATCATAATAAAATAATAATGATTTACCAATTCTTATCATTTAATAATGAATAATAGTTCTTTTCCATTGAAAATTATTATTCCCACTGCAAGAAATTAGAAAAGTAGCAAATATAGCCTACATTATAAAATTCGAATTTTGAGGTTGAATGATTATCGTTCGATATTCATATAAATGAAAAAAATAGAAAACATTACAATACTACAATAAATATTCTGTGTTGTCTATGTTATTTTTATAAATATTTTTCAGTTTACTTTGAGCATTTTTCTCGGTAATTTGAGCAAAGGTCTAAATTTCTGAATCCTGTTTCAGTAGTTGGATGAAACAAACTTAGGTACGATTCTTTCCGCTAGGTCACGCGCTTGTCGGTTCAGCCATCTTGCAGCCATCCCAATCAGCTGTTGGCCTGTATTTTGAATGCGAATTTTTTGCTATATCTGTATTTTTTCCAATTCTTGAATGAATAAAAATAAGAACTTTGGCTGAGAATTTCCAACTTCAATTGGATTATTAATTTTCAAATGAATAAAGGTTGTTATTAATAACAGCATCACACAAACATTTGATGGATTTCAGCCATAATTTCACCCATAATCATTTAATCAACCACTTCTCATATTCAATGGTATCTGTAGGAAAAGTTTAATGTGAAATACGTGAGCAAAGTTCCTCTGCTGCACTCAAGAAACCATTCTCGCCTACGGCTCGGGCGTAAACGTTTCTTTCGGTGCAGCAAACTGTCACTTTGCGTACTAGTTGCACAAATAACTATTCCATCTGATAAAAATATTTTTTAACTATTTTTTTCAATCAAGAATATTATAATTTCTCCAGCATCATCTTGTTAATTTGATCACTTTTTTCCAATCACCTATTGAATTTGTGTAATCACATCTGTGTAATGCATGCAATGAATAATCCACTTGTCTGCTGATTGATTATGAATAATTATGTAGTCTAATTGATCCAATCTTCAAAGTAGATGATATATTGTTATCAGAGTATAAAGAAATTCCTTTTTTTTCATATTATCCTTTAAATGTAAAATTACAAAAAACCTTGTGTATACATCAACGACCAATCGAAAAAGGAGTATTACTGCCAAATCTCATCGGATTCTATCAACGCGTTTGGTCTTAATTGCGTTACATACAGACAGACAAAAGAAAATTCAAGTTAAAACGTAGACATCACTACGTTCGGTCAATAACACAAACATGTACTGACATGCAAGCTTCCTGCTTCTGCTGTACAATAATTAAAATCAAAACATTCAAATAATACTAGTAGTTCTGATAACAGTAGACCTCGCGCTTAAGTTATAATTGACCTGTTATTATGTTTTCTCAAAAAATGGATAATTCATCAATTAAAAATGTCTAGGAAAAATCCTAAATAAACATAGAGCTTTCTGTGCTATCATACCGTGACGTTCCGTCCCGGTGTGAGGGTTGTTATAGGGTCTGGATGCAACTGTCTACAACGTTGATGGAAAAATACATTTTTAAGATGTTTGATGTTTTTGAACGGGTGGTACTATAGTCCACTAGACAGCTGATTTATGATGAATAATTCTAAGGTCTGATTTTTACTTTCCTTGCCCTATTACCATAGGTAAGGAAAGTATTGCTTTCCGAGAAAATTAAGGTACCCCGATTACCAGATTCGTAGACATATAAAAATATAAACATAAAGAGAAATGCAAAACCGTCGACTTGAATCTTAGACCTCACTTCGCTCGGTCAACAAGAGTCTTGCCATTTA
Organism: Nilaparvata lugens; assembly: GCF_014356525.2. Classification (NCBI taxonomy): domain Eukaryota; kingdom Metazoa; phylum Arthropoda; class Insecta; order Hemiptera; family Delphacidae; genus Nilaparvata; species Nilaparvata lugens. The sequence goes on along the minus strand of NC_052512.1, from coordinate 9,867,365 downwards.
TAAGCTAAAATCTAGCCTCCTCACTTATTCTTCAACCTTTCAAACCCTTGAAGTTCATTCATCTTTTGGGTCGTGTTTATATTCCAAAGTTTGCTTTTTTTCAGTTTGTGAATTTTGGGGATGAGATATTTAGTTTTTTCCTTGTTCTCTATAATTGCACAACTCTGATACCCCCATACCCCCAATAAATTACTAGAAAAACAGGAGAAACACTACATTTGAAGTGAAGATGAAATAAAAAAGTCTTAGTCTCATTTATGAACAAAAATAAAACTATAATCAATAGAATAAACTTCTGATAAGAAAATTGTTTTTAAAATTTATATACTATCATAGAGTGGCATCGATTATCACCGCGACTTACTCTCACGTTCATTTGCATTTTGTATCAAGTAACATGAACTCATTCCATCTATTATTACTCAGAAAACAGACTGGATCTGGAAATCTGGTGAGGTTTATTCTCTTGAGAGATTTCCAATGAGTGTGAGAATGGATGTAGGCTAATACTGGGGACTTTATACCGCTTCTTATACACCTTCTCCCACGTTATGTCATTTTTCTCCATTCTTCTTATTTCTTTCACTTCTTTTTCTTCTTCTTCTTCTTCAATTTTAAAGGGCAGTAGGCTCTCCGATTGGCTGATTATCAGCTGGTTCCCGAATGCCAACCCAATCAGCCAATCAGAGAGCTTCCTGCCCTGCCGACTAGTTTGTGATCGACTGGAAAAATGCCTAATATGGTATCGCCCTGAATGTGACAATACATGAGGAATTTTTGGATTGAATTGAATTGGATTGATTTTTCTTCCAACAAAATACAGCATACAATGTACATTTATACAATGTATACATAATATGAAAAGTATAAGTACAGAATTACTGAAACTACGCTCACATGAACCTTAAGGTTTGTTTGTGAGTCGTGATTTCAAAAATTATTATAATAAAAAAAAATGAAAATAAATAAATAAGAGGAGATCAAACTTCAAAATATTAAAAACAATTGAGAAAACATTGATATATACTTCTAAACAAGGTGAAAAATATTTGAGTATAATATTACAAATGGAAAACAGAGCATAATAATACTATATGAAGAAATAAAACTCTTGATAATTCTACAACTGAATATTATGAAAAATTGCTTAAAAGGGATATAGAAACTGAGAAAAAAAACACACACACACACAGACACATTCATGCAAAAGATTGGATTGGATATTATCATTATTATTAAGAAATTTTAAATTATTATTTCGGGATTACTGATTGATTATATCAATGTACTATTTCTATGGTTTTTTTTAATATAATGTAAAACTTGACTCCTACAGTTAAACCTTCTCTAGGAGGTTTTGGAGAATTCATATTTCGTCTGGTTTATAATTTTTGAAATTTTCCACTGAAAAGGAATTTTCTTATCTTTTGTCATTCTTGCTTCTTTTATTATTCTTCATTTGTTTTGTTTGTAAGATCTCTCTTCATGAGTGTATTTTGCATTTTTGTTTGCTATATTTTCTATAATAAACTCCTTCCTTCTGGGTGTACCAGGACGAAGGAAAAAGGAAAAAGATTATCATTATTATTATTATCATTATTATTATTACCATTATTATTAGATCCAATGAAATACTGTAGAGGGAATGAAGCGTTCTTACTATTAGATCCTGCTATCTCATTAATTGTCCTACAAAACATTTTTGGATTATTAGTTGATTCCATTATTTTCCGCTTGAAGTATTCTTTCTTAGTGGTTCTCAACAGTTTGCCCAATAAACTACGATATTAATTGAATTTATTGATCACATTTATATTGAAAGGATGTCTTTTCATCAATTTACTAAATTTATTTCTTTTAGAGATAGATTTAATGAGCCCATTGGTAATCCACGGTTTCAGTTTTTCATTATTACGACAATTAGACGAAGAGCAGCTGTGTTGCAGCCTTGTTATGAGTGATTTTTAGTGATCTGTCATCTTGAGGCTTTAGGACAGTACGAGCAGAATGGTCAATTCGATTTGTAGAAAATTTCAGCTCGCTGACAAACGTCTTTCTATCAGCGTATAGAAATAGTCAATTAATCAAAGTGCCGGTTGCACTAAGTCTGTTAAGTTTTGATTGTGATTGATTCCACGAGAACGAATCAGGAAAGCCGTCTTTTCAAAAAAGCCTCCTGAAATGGAATCAAATATATTGCATAATCCTATTTAATGGTTTTCATTTTTTCATTCTATATTGTATTTTACTTTTTTCTTTATAGCCATTTTTTTCATTCTAATTATGTTTTTTGGGACAAATAAAGATTTGATTTGAAAATAAGGGGAATTTTTAATAGGAGTTGGGACCGAACTCTAAGACAGAACTCTAAGGCCCCCCTTCTCGTGAGAGGTATGGAATTTTCTTGTTGTTTCTCATTTTCACTTTCTTATGTTATAATATTTTGAACATCAGTGGAGAAACATTTCAAATATGACTTCATGGGTAATGAAATTGTTCAGAATTCAAAGACGAACCCCAATTTGACACTGGTTTTTGATAAAATCGAAACAATAGCAAGTTAGTAGCTTAATCCCGAACTTGAACCTGCCTCCTAGCAGGTCTAAGTTGGAGTCTGAAATCATCATTTTTGGTCCTGAGATTATCACCTTTTAGCCTGATCCCGATCTCAGAAATCCACCGAGATTATCTTTCAAACCAGAGTTGATCTATGCTTGAACTCAGCTATCCACAGAGATTAATTTTCAGCCTAGACTGGAGCTCAGCAACCAATTTTCAGACCGCAGGTTTTCCCCTGCGATAATTGCCGGTCGGCCAACTTTTGAGCTCGAGCGTGGTTAATCCCCATCTCAGCAAACCGATTTTTGATCTGCGGCGCAAAAACCGGTTTAAGACAGTATAACTTAATAAACCCGGGTGTCCTACGGAGAGGTTTACAGGTTTGATTTTATATTACGTGCCCATTCATGCACCAAACGTTTTCAAATTTTACACAGTTTACAAAGAAGGTTCTGAAAATATTCTGGGAAAAACTCAACTCCCTAACCTTTGTAGAAACAAAATGGCGGCAAATTGAAAAACGATACTTTGAAAACATTAAAAAGGTGTTTTGGTTGAATAAAATATTTTCATCGTTGCACTTTAGGGCAATATAACTCTTGAATAAAACATTTAGAACAAGGCCTAATAAAAAACCTCGAAAGTCCAAAATTATTGAAATTGGAACACATCCACAGCAATACACTGATAACAGCGCTTAAGAAATGATTCGTAAGCTCTTACAAAGAAATTCCGCGGTATCCGGAGAAGTTCCTCTTCTATTGATCGTTTCAGTTCCACATTATTATTGAATTTATGGGTATAAACATTCTCCTTCAAGTGAACACATAGAAAGGAGTCACAAAAATTCCAATCTGGTGATCACCGCGGCCAATTCAAAAAATCACTCTCACGACAAATCCAACGGCTATGAAGTTTGTCATTTAGTAATATTGCTTAACATGATTTGCGAAATGAGGAGGAGCACCATCTTGTTGGATGATTGCTTTATCTATTCCTAGTACCATCAAATGTGGCAATACTATTGCAACGTAGTAAACAATAGGATAATAACTCATGAAGGTAGTAAGCGAATTGGTAAAATTTTCAATCTGCTGCCATTTTGTTTCTACGAAGGTTGAGGAGCTGAAATTGTCCCAGAATATTCTCAGAACCTACTTTGTGAACTTTGTAGAATTTGAAAAAAAATCAGTGCAAGAATGGGCACGTAATATAAAATCAAACGTGTAAGCCTCTTCGTGGGACAGCCTATACATAGAATAATATCGCTACGGAATAGAATCATAGTTGGTACAGAATAGTCAATCAGCAATTAGACTGAGAAATCAATATCATAATCATGCAAGGAACAATAGTAAAAGAAGGGATATCAAGAATATAATCATCCACACAACATTCACACAGACCACCAGACTAGTTGCAAGCGCCAACCACACGCTACCCTCGCCATTGATTCTTCTCTGATTGGCTCTCTTGAAATTAACCACGGTAATTTAACTGGCTTCTGTGCAAGCAGGCCAAAATGTTGTTCTTTATTGCATAGCTATTAAGTGACACCAATATTCACCGCTCTGTATGAGATAAGTTGAGACAGGGAGACAATATCGGTGTTGCCAAATTGTGCGGAATTTTAATTTTTCACATTGTAACGCTCGTTGGGGGGTTCTGACAATATTTGAGCAATGCCCAAGATGGAGACGTCACACATAAGAAAAATCTTATACTGAGTCCTCTCTGTATTATAACCTCAAACTTGTAAGTGTGTGAATGAACACTATGAAACACCATATTGAGTGAGTTAGTACAAGATCTAATACAATCGTCCAAATCGCAGGAGGCATGAACTCTCGCTCACCCTTGATTCGTCCAATGACTGATTGTATGCGAATGATATGCTTTTGCAAGTGTAGGTTGTAGTGTAGCGATTGCTAGACACTAGGTCCGTTGACCTTGAACTATTACTTGTGTTGAAAACAGTATAATAAAATCAAACAGGTCGAGCAAAAACCTTGATGCATATAATTTGTGGGACTGTGCCTCTTATAAATTTTGAAGGTCCAGGACAGGTTCGAAGGAACAAATACCGTTCACAAAATATTTCGAGAACAGAATCTTTTCGAACTTTATGCTCTACTGTGTGAAATTATTACTGCAGTTGTTTCTGCTCTGTAGTAGGAAATGTATTCCTTAGTTGAGGTTGGGCACAGATAAAAGATGATACATAAGCAGGTAAGGACAGAGAATATAATATGATCTCGATCTGACCTCACTCAATATTTCCACTTAGATCTGTTCCTTTATCCAGATTTGGATCAATTATTCCAACGATCGTTTTTGATCGGCTCCTAACAAGTATAAACGTGCCAGGCACAAAATCTGAAGGGCTGAAGAAATAATCGAACTTAGGAAGCAGAATATTGAATTTGAAAAATAATGAGCAATAATAATAATTAACAAACAGTGAAATTTTAGAATTTGATAAACAGGTTTGAACAATTTAATGTCGACAGACTAAATTGGATTTGTGCTATGATGCTTTGCTATCATGCACGTTTTTTACAAAGTTTAAAAATTCTTATAATTCAATTGAAATTCTAAAAATGATTCAACCAAGATGTTACAATATTTGAGACTCAATGAAGGTCGTGGTTCAGGCAGATGACGACAGTTAAACGACCACAAAAATGTCACAATTCTGATTCAGTATGATTCTCATACTAAGTGTTCTTCGATGTGGCCAAATTATTTAACGAAGTAAAATTGAAATAATTTCTGTACTTTTTCGGAGCGAAGTGTGGGCCCCATAAAATAAAAAGAGAACTCACGGTGATCCTTCCTGGTGTAGTGATTTCTTTAAATTGATTTATAATCGGTGGCTCGTCCAAACTTCAGTCTTCAGCACGTGGGGATTTTTGAAATCGATTATTTGCTTAACCAATTAAATAATGAACAATTAAAATTTGGATTTATAAAAGCGATCAATTGACAAAATAATTTGAAATTTATTGATAAATAATTTCGCCTTGAGTATTGGTTTACAAATAAAAATACATGAATTAAACGAACAAGAATCTCACTAGAAAAATGGTAACTTTTTTGAGATAATGGTCTTTACGGTGAAGGCATCAGAAGGGAAGTAGTGTCTCGCTTCTCTAAACTTTTGGTTGAACAGTTCCGTCTTACTTGATTTGCATAGAAATTCTGCTATTTGTGGAATTAGTATGACGTAAACATTACGTCAGAGATGAGTAAGAAAATAGTTCTTGTTTTACAATGAATAAACTCAAATCATCTGCCTCCATGAGTGAATGAATTTTCTTCATATTTCCACTCATACAACGTACAATGTGTTACCACATATTATGATAAGACCAGTTCAGTCTCTGATAACAAATTAGAATACCATGTTTGAATGTCATCCCTATTAGGTGTTATTTTTCTGACCTATGATTGGCCATTCGATAATTTCAAAATTATTATAAATATTAACATTCCATATAGAAGATTCTTATCACAATCATTGATAACAAAAATGAACATTACTATTCTTATCAATGATAATGCTTGTATCATGATCTTGCTCGCTTTTATAATATCCAACATGTTGTACATTTCCGTTAATAAATAATTTTTCGCCACACTTGGATGTAATGAGCTGGTTTTCGTGCGACATATGGAGGCCGAAAGTGATTGTTTTCTGACCAGGCCGGTAAAATTTTTACGGCCCCAGGGCTGTAAAATAACTTCGAAGTCAGCTGATTCTGATTTGATGTGAACGTGTTTACAAAATAGTTCACGAAAAGGAATCAGTTTATGCTTCTAGAATTGAATAAGTATTCTGCAATAAGATACTATTATTTTATTTGGATGAATATAATACAGATAAGATATATATTATAAACTATTCAAATTCGACTTTCAGAGTAGGATAGAACTTCTAACCTAAACTTCCGAAGTCAACGACAACAAGCATTGTTGACGTTGACATTCAGATTGGCCAAATTTCAAGTGTGCTAAAACAGCTGATCAAAAAACTTTTCATTATTTGTGTTTATTATTCAAGAATCAAAACATTTAAAATAATATCATCTTATTGTAATTTGGAAGAATAAAAATTATAAACTCAACCTCTTACATAATTGAACATAATCTTTTAGGTTATTTATACAAATCAGAATGAAAAATGAAAATACTTGGACAATTTCCTGATATTCAGATTACCTCAGATTTGCTAGAGCTATGACCTTCCTGTTTTGCTTTCGGAAGTGCCTAATAAACAATTATTCTCATATTTATATTGTTGATTTTTCTGTGTGGCGAAAAATAACGTTCTCACCATGGGCAGAAATGTTTTTCCGGCTCTCAATCTTTTCTAGTCCTCGGCCTACGGCCTCGGACTTGAAAACCGATTTCGAGCCGGAAAAGTCTCATTTTCGGCCCTAGGTGCGAAATATACTATTGCAATAAGATACTATCATTCTATTTGGATAAATGAAATACAAATAAGATATTATAAATTATTCAAATTCAATTTTCAGAGTATAATAGAATGTAACCTCAAACTGTCGTTTAATTGTACTGCGTTTAATCGTTTATCACGAAACCTGGTGGATAATTTTGGAACTACTTGGGCAATATACATGGTGCTGAACGTTTTTACAAATAATTGTTTATGTAACGGAATCAGTTTATGCTCCTAGGATTGAATAAAGTATTCTGCAATAAGATACTATCATTCTATTTGGATAAATGAAATACAAATAAGATATTATAAATTATTCAAATTCAATTTTCAGAGTATAATAGAATGTAACCTCAAACTGTCGTTTAATTGTACTGCGTTTAATCGTTTATCACGAAACCTGGTGGATAATTTTGGAACTACTTGGGCAATATACATGGTGCTGAACGTTTTTACAAATAATTGTTTATGTAACGGAATCAGTTTATGCTCCTAGGATTGAATAAAGTATTCTGCAATAATATACTATCATTTAATTTGGATGAATGAAATACAGATACGATATAAATATTATAAACTAATCAAATTCGATTTTCAGAGTAGAATAGAACTTCGAACCTAAACTTTTGAAGTCGATGCCAACAAGCATTGTTGACATTGACATTCAGATTGGCCAAATTTCAAGTGTGATAAAACAGCTGATCAAAAACTCTTCATTATTTGTGTTTATTATTCAATAATTGAAAAAATTATAATAAATATTTCCTGATATTCAGATTACCTCAGATTTGCTAGAGCTATGACCTTCCACTTTTGCTTTCGGAAGTGCCTAATAAACAATTATTCTCATATTTATATGTTGATTTTTCTGTGTGGCGAAAAATAACGTTCTCACCATGGGCAGAAATGTTTTTCCGGCTCTCAATCTTTTCTAGTCCTCGGCCTACGGCCTCGGACTTGAAAACCGATTTCGAGCCGGAAAAGTCTCATTTTCGGCCCTAGGTGCGAAATATACTATTGCAATAAGATACTATTATTTTATTTGGATGAATATAATACAGATAAGATATATATTATAAACTAATCAAATTCGATTTTCAGAGTAGAATAGAACTTCGAACCTAAACTTTTGAAGTCGATGCCAACAAGCATTGTTGACGTTGACATTCAGATTGGCCAAATTTCAAGTGTGCTAAAACAGCTGATCAAAAAACTTTTCATTATTTGTGTTTATTATTCAATAATTGAAAAAATTATAATAAATATTTCCTGATATTCAGATTACCTCAGATTTGCTAGAGCTATGACCTTCCACTTTTGCTTTCGGAAGTGCCTAATAAACAATTATTCTCATATATATAATATATATATATATATATATATATATATATATATATATATATATATATTATTAGGATGACCTATTCCACCCTCTAGGTTTCCTAATAATTGCGAAGTATTGCTACGACGCGGACTAGCTACAGTCGGATATGGGTCGGGGTCAGTAGCCGTACTGACAGGTGGAGATACCGGACCTACACTTCTCCCTCTATCCTGATTCTTTACCCTCTGCTTCTTTCGCGAGATTTTTACTTTCAGGGGAAGAGTGTTTGCCCGTGGCGTTACTGGCCAATTCGGCCCTCGGCCTTTGAAATACAGGGTGGGTTTTAAGGGATATTAAGATAACCCTACACAAGGAGACGGATCTGACTATCAGATCCCTACCAATAATTCTATTTATAATGGTAGTACGCAATCTGAACCAACTGCGAATTGACGGCGAGCAAGCTGTACCTGCAAGCCCGGGATGTAGGTTTTCAATGGGGTTTAAGGTGAGGGCTATAGAGAATAGGGTGCAGGGTATGAGGTATACGGTATAGGGTATAGGGAACAGAGAATCAATAATAAGATTATTATTCTCTACAGCAAATAAATGTCTGCTCGATAATCCGCAATCTGAGAATTGCGCTCTAGCTCTCAGCAAGCTGGACCTGCTAGCTAAATACAGTATATCAATCTCAATTATGTGGTAATTAAAATTTAGAGGATAAGGTTTTAGGTGTAGGATTTCTGAATCGCGAGCCTGCAGCTGCGAAAGGATTTTCAGCAATTCTGGAACTGCTAAACAGGATTTCCGCACTAGTCTGATGACTGCGCGCCGGTTATTAAGGGCCAATCTGTAACTGCCCTTAAGGGTATGGGAATCACTCTCAATCGTCCGAAACGCTTTTAAATTAATAGTCAGTATGTCGACTATTATGAGAGGATAGAAAAGATTTTTCACAGACACAGTCTGTAGAATAATATCGGGAAGACAACAGTCTGTCGTTGTCAGGGTAGGAAAGGATTTTTCCAGGATTTTCCACAAGGAAAAAATCGAGTCAGAGACTCCTAATTCAGGAAAAGATTTCAATAGACTTTCCCAAGTAATTGCCAGTCTAAGGACTACCACAAGATCGATCTCTAATTTGCAACTGAGATCACGGGAAAATTCGTGAATTTTCCACAGGGAAAACCAGCAAATAATATTTGCTATTAAAGAAGACAGGTTTCTAAGAATATTAGAAAGGATTCGCGGGTCTGAAAACCCGCGACTAGGACGATCTCGAATCTGGAACTGAGATCAGGAAGGATTTTAACACAGGAAGAATTAAGAGAAAGGATGCCGCAGTCTAGAAACTTCGGCGAGGAAGTCCTCAAGCCGTACCTGAGAGCTAGAAGGATTTTAGAATAGGGAAAGTGAAGAGAAAGAAAGAGAAAGGACGTCGCAGTCTACCAACTTCGACAAGGACGAACTCAAGCTGTACCTGAGTTCTCAAGGAAATGATTGGAATTTCCTACTTGGAATTACAGCAAGTCAGAAACTGCTAAGCGAATTTAAAATACAGGGCCTCTCTATAGTATGAAAACTAAGCAAGGAAAATTTACCATAAATGATAATAATCTCTCTACAAGGATAAAGATTAATCGAGAAAACTTTTCTCAAAAGAAACAGGGATTTTCCCACAAGAATAAAAATTAATTGAGAAAAACTATCTTTAAAAAGGACAGGGATTTCCCTACAAGAATAAAAACTCAATGGAGAAAATTACTCTTTAAACTAAAGGCCACCTTACTACAGAGAAGGAAAAATACACGGACTACCAGTCCTGACATACAGTTACCTGAATCGACGTGGATACTGATACAGAGAATAGCGAACCGATTCCCACTTCCCGTATTATAATTAAAAACGTCGTGAAGCGACAGAGTCGAGGCTTATAAATTAAGCCCTCAAAAATAATCCGCTTTAAGAGCCTAGCTAAATTTCCCCACTCAACTATTGTGCGCAAACTTGAGATCCCTTACAGGTTTCAAAACCAAGGATAACTCATTCACTCCCAGTGATACGAGTTTAGGGAAAATAACAACAAGAAAGAAAATCCCCCAGGAAGTTCTATCTTCAAATACAGTCGGCAATTCGACATACAATATTCCATTCACAAATACAGAATAGAATATTAACCACTGGTACACCACTATTAGGAGCGCCGCTCGAACGCAGCCGTACACGAACCCGTTCACCGAACAACTGCTTCTGTCTGGTCTTCTTGGAGCGCACCGGGTCGCTGAAAATTAGGAGGCGGGGGAAAAGAGCTTCCTGACCAATGAGAGTCTGAAAAGACGATCACGCCACTGGTCATGTGACAGGGTTTGATTCAGCTGCTCCTGAAGTTAAGGTGTGCAGCAAATGATGACAATACTGCTGATTCATATAGTAGATTAGGCCGGTAACAATATTTCTATTCCAGAAATTTCATGAAGAGCGATACTGACTCAACTCGGTAGCCGAGTGGTAAACAAGATCTGGAAATATCTGGTTAGATGAATCCGCTGCTGATGATTTAAAGGGTTGACGGCGATGGTGATAATGTGCATGTGCACAACTGAAAATCTAACAAAATATATCTGGAAGTCGATCCAATTCTAATTCTAAAACAGAATAAATTCGCTAAATTACGCTGGACGACGGCTCTCTATCCGTCACAAAAATTCACTTTGTGACACCCCACTCCTACTAAGGAGGGGGGGGGGGGTTGGCGATGAGAAGAAAATACAGCATCCGAGGTACCGGTTGACTCCTCGAAGCTGAAAAGAAGAATAATTAGTGCAGTAGGTCAGGCTTCCCAAGCCACAAGATAAGCATGACCTAACGCTGAAAAGAAAACAACCTGTTGCTCCAACTATTGTACAGCAATTAGCAATAGACTTCATCGCTTGTTATCTCCCGATAACCCGATAACGACAGCCCCTGGCTGAAAGTAGCTGTATAATAATCTGAAAGAAAAGGAAAAGTAAAACGGCGCAGCACCTGTGAAGAATGAAAAGAAAAAGAAGAAAAAGATAAAAGAAGAAAGAGAACCATTCACCCCTCATACGTGACACATTAGAAATCTACCTATTTCTTTCGCTCTTCTCCATCGGCTCCTATACTGTTGACAGCTGGAATACAATGAATTGTTTCCAAAATCATTCACGTGAATCGTTCATAATATTTGCTATTAAAGAAGACAGGTTTCTAAGAATATTAGAAAGGATTCGCGGGTCTGAAAACCCGCGACTAGGACGATCTCGAATCTGGAACTGAGATCAGGAAGGATTTTAACACAGGAAGAATTAAGAGAAAGGATGCCGCAGTCTAGAAACTTCGGCGAGGAAGTCCTCAAGCCGTACCTGAGAGCTAGAAGGATTTTAGAATAGGGAAAGTGAAGAGAAAGAAAGAGAAAGGACGTCGCAGTCTACCAACTTCGACAAGGACGAACTCAAGCTGTACCTGAGTTCTCAAGGAAATGATTGGAATTTCCTACTTGGAATTACAGCAAGTCAGAAACTGCTAAGCGAATTTAAAATACAGGGCCTCTCTATAGTATGAAAACTAAGCAAGGAAAATTTACCATAAATGATAATAATCTCTCTACAAGGATAAAGATTAATCGAGAAAACTTTTCTCAAAAGAAACAGGGATTTTCCCACAAGAATAAAAATTAATTGAGAAAAACTATTCTTAAAAAGGACAGGGATTTCCCTACAAGAATAAAAACTCAATGGAGAAAAATTACTCTTTAAACTAAAGGCCACCTTACTACAGAGAAGGAAAAATACACGGACTACCAGTCCTGACATACAGTTACCTGAATCGACGTGGATACTGATACAGAGAATAGCGAACCGATTCCCACTTCCCGTATTATAATTAAAAACGTCGTGAAGCGACAGAGTCGAGGCTTATAAATTAAGCCCTCAAAAATAATCCGCTTTAAGAGCCTAGCTAAATTTCCCCACTCAACTATTTGTAGCGCAAACTTGAGATCCCTTACAGGTTTCAAAACCAAGGATAACTCATTCACCCCAGTGATACGAGTTTAGGGAAAATAACCACAAGAGAAAATCCCCCAGGAAGTTCTATCTTCAAATACAGTCGGCAATTCGACATACAATATTCCATTCACTAAAATACAGAATAGAATATTAACCACTGGTACACCACTATTAGGAGCGCCGCTCGGAACGCAGCGTACACGAACCCGTTCACCGAACAACTGCTTCTGTCTGGTCTTCTTGGAGCTGCACCGGGTCGCTGAAAATTAGGAGGCCGGGGGAAAAGAGCTTCCTGACCAATGAGAGTCTGAAAAGACGATCACGCCACTGGTCATGTGACAGGGTTTGATTCAGCTGCTCCTGAAGTTAAGGGTGCAGCAAATGATGACAATACTGCTGATTCATATATAGATTAGGCCGGTAAACAATATTTCTATTCCAGAAATTTCATGAAGAGCGATACTGACTCAACTCGGTAGCCGAGTGGTAAACAAGATCTGGAATATCTGGTTAGATGAATCCGCTGCTGATGATTTAAAGGGGTGACGGCGATGGTGATAATGTGCATGTGCACAACTGAAAATCTAACAAAATATATCTGGAAGTCGATCCAATTCTATTCTAAAACAGATAAATTCGCTAAATTACGCTGGACGACGGCTCTCTATCCGTCACAAAAATTCACTTTGTGACACCCCACTCCTACTAAGGAGGGGGGGGGGTGGCGATGAGAAGAAAATACAGCATCCGAGGTACGGTTGACTCCTCGAAGCTGAAAAGAAGAATAATTAGTGCAGTAGGTCAGGCTTCCCAAGCCACAAGATAAGCATGACCTAACGCTGAAAAAGAAACAACCTGTTGCTCCAACTATTGTAACAGCAATTAGCAATAGACTTCATCGCTTGTTATCTCCGATAACCGATAACGACAGCCCCTGGCTGAAAGTAGCTGTATATAATCTGAAAGAAAAGGAAAAGTAAAACGGCGCAGCACCTGTGAAGAATGAAAAGAAAAAGAAAAAAAGATAAAAGAAGAAAAGAGAACCATTCACCCCTCTACGTGACACATTAGAAATCACTATTTCTTTCGCTCTTCTCCATCGGCTCCTATACTGTTGACAGCTGGAATACAATGAATTGTTTCCAAAATCATTCACCCCTGATCTCCTATCTCGGATCGGTTTTCAATTCTCCTTTCCCACTAAATTCGCTACCGCTACGGCGATTTTCAATTGAATGAGCTACACTATAACCTGAGTTAACTCTGTTCAACTCGCCCCCTCTATATAGGAAACCGTGACAGTACATCCCGTACCACAACTTTATCCTGCCTATTCTTAATATTTAAAGCATTCCCTGTCTCTATATTTTTAGGACAGGGATATAGTCTAATAGGTTCAACCCTCTTATGGAGCCTTACTTTTTTCCCGCTACAGGAGCTTGTTCAGAGATAGGTGAAAACTTTTCAAGTTTTCTTACAGGGGATTATCTACCTTCTCCATCCGGAGACAACTGATAATTACCCTCATCATCCCTACTCCTCAAGCGAATACCATGAGGCTGTAACTCTATTACAGCTCTCATATCACGGAGATTTTTCAATCCTAAAACCATTCGCGATTTTATATCGGGTGTGATAGTACTTTCCATTTATAATTTTTCCCACAAACAATAACGGTAATATGGGCTCCCCCTCTACTCCAAGACGGTTAGCTACTTCAGAAGAGATAAATGTTTTATTGTCGTGTATCAATTGAAGCATTGAGATCCATTCCACCTACTCCCACATGGCATAAATCCCATCTCCATCACTCTCACTCTCCGTCTCTCGCTAGCTACTGTAGCAACTTTTGAGATACAAGACTTAGACATCTCTTCACCTTTTGAGCTACCTGTTACTCCGCTATCAACTATACTAGGCTCCCACTCTACAATTCTGTTACGCATTTGAATATTCATATTATGATGCTTCATAAATGACATACCCAATGACACATCGTGGGAAAGCCCCTCTACAACTACCGATTGAAATGAAACTAAAATATTTTCTACTTTTAAATTAGTTATAATTTTTGTGGAAAAATTATTATACTTCCCATTAGTTAACACTTCATGGTGACTACACTTTTCTTTTCTAACACACCCTACTTGCTCTAACACTTTAAGAGCTTTTCCACTAATACAGGATACCTCTACTCCCATATCTAATAGTGCAATGAATTTTTGCCCTGCAATTTCTACATCAATAAAAATGCGCTCATCCCCCAACTTCGACCTCGTACTTAAAACACGTGATGACTTCACTACAGCGATTCCTGATATCTTATTGGTTTGTGAGACACATTTACAATAATCAAAAATTCCTTTACACTTTTGACAACTAGAAATTTCGGGACAATTCGACTTCCAATGCCCTACTTTATTACAATTCCAACACTTAGGCTCTTGGATTTCTCCTACCCTATTCTCTCGCGTTTTCGGCGCGGCTTTAGACTGAAAATCACTCCGTTTTTCTCCATCATTTTTCGTGTTTTTCAGAGATAACCTCCCGTTTCTCTCTTCAGCACGAATCGCCTCATACTCTCTGGTTACATCTAACAACTCATCTACATTTTTAACCCCTACACTACGAACATATAATCTATACCTCGGTAATAAATTCAAATACAATCTTTGAAGCATCCTATCCCCCTCATAACTACCTAACCGTCTCATTAAGGTAAGCAAGGCTTCGGCATACTCATCAGCCGGTTCGCCCTCCCTCTGCTTCCTTGCAATGATCTGACTCTCAAGGTCGTTACTATAAGAATGAGGATAATAACGGAGTTTAAGATTCTACTGCACACCCACCTAACAAGCTGAAAAATAAGCATATTGCTTACACTCATACCTCAAGAATGGATTGAACTATTTCCTTGAAAGTTTGTAGGACTCAACTATATGCTTTTACAGAGAGCATACGCTTTTCATAATTTCATTATTTCTTCAAGTTTTTCTTATTTTAGCTATTTAAACATGAATTTGCTATTTTGGAAAAGAAGCATCGAGAAACGAATTTGAAAATACAGTGACCTTTAGAATAACAACACAAATCTAAATCCGTTTGAATTTTGTTCAAATTCCTAATAGTTTTGCAATAAACTGAGTCGTTAAATTGCAAATTTGAACCAAAATGAACCGTTACATTGCCAACCTAGTTCGAGGGTTATTCTCCAGAGAGCTCTACTGTTGAAACGTAACCCCCACCACCTACTACTTACATACTAAGACTGCCCAGCAGTGTATCAATGAATGAATTGAATGAATGACCACAAGAAAGAGTGGGAATGGGAGGGGAATAGATGAGAAGTCTGTTACACTCTCTCTGTCTCTCAATTCCAGCTAGCTTTTGCCATATCCATGCCATGTGTGACTTATTAGTTCGTTGAAACGTGACAGTGACAGTTCATCCAGTCATTTGTGATAAGTTACTATGGGTTTTCATTTATAGAACGTTTTGCCTTGTTTATTCTAGACAATCCTTGTTAGTGAATAATACTTTTTCTATTCTATTCCTATTGACTTCGAATTACGTGAAATGTTATAAAAATGTTGAAGTGCATGCGACCAAATTATTTATCATAAAAAATGGACGAAACGCCGAAGCCTCATCAAAGTCGCCGACGCTTTAGACACAAAAGTGGACGCAGATTGAAACTTAGCGCGAAACCGCTTAAACGAAGAGGAACAGCGTTAATTCAATACTGGGCTTCCAAAAGGTAAGCTAATATTTGATACACATCCATAATTTCCTTCATCAAGAACCATAACAATCAATATATCTCCATTTGTAATTTGAGTAATAAAGCTTCAATTCTCAATCGAATATACAATTATACATGTCAACGTTTTTAGAAATATTGAACAGTTTCACGATTCTATGCTATGAAAGCTCAGGGAACTTGGAAAACACCCATTCAAAAAATGTCAATTGTCAATTACGAATAGTGTAATCGGCAGACCTATTTTACACTAATTTTACTGCATTTTCCATAATATATTTTCACTATTTTTTGAATGGGAAATTCGTCATTGCCACCTATGAATAGTCCTATTGATCTTGTTTTTTTTTTTGTAATTCCAGGGGCAGAGGCAGAAGTGAAGCTCAGACCGAAGAGTATAATGACTCCGAAAATTCTACGATAAATACGTAAGTTACCAAATTATTTTTCTGATGTAGATATTCTGTTTCACGTATTTGTTATCAATGTCCAACTATCATAGATTGAAGAAAGCTCGGGTGTATTCAGGATTTACAAATAATATTAAATGTTTTAAAAATAGATTCTTTTTTGCAAATCATAACTGTTATGTTCAATGGACTTTGGTGGTACAGTTTTCTTAGATCCACTATTATTGAATAATTATATGTTTTCATTTCCATTCCGGAACACAGTACTTTCAAGTATGGAATACTGTAATAAGCATTTATGACCGTGAATAACAGTGTCTTTATCTTCTTATTTCCAGGGCCTCTGACGCAGATTTCGTCGCTGAAGAAAGCAATGTCTGTGACACTTGTCCAGAAAACAAAGACGTTTACGACACTCATACAGAAATAATGTAAGTAGAAATCACTGTATTTTTTATTTGAGATTTGTTAGAAAAATATAATTTCTATTTTCCAGTAAAACTGTAAAAGTTTCAGGGATTTCTTTCTAAATATTTTTTGAAATGAAAAGTAAGAAGATTTCCTTCAATAAAAAAAATCAAGTTCGCAAAAACACGCATAAGAGAAAGTGATAGGTCATCAGAAATAAATCATTGGATAGGTCATCATTGGAAAATAAATCCTCACAATGATAAATTGATAGAAAGCAACTACTTCCAATCTGGTGTGGCATAAACGTTATTTTTTATTGAATGAAGGGTGAATTCCTGCAATAGATATTCCATTCTAGAGCTTGTTAGACGACCTATATGTTTTATTCACCAATAATTATTGACAATTTGTTTTTTCTTGTTTTTCAGTGCAGAAGAAAGAAAAAGAACAGAAAGCAGCATCACCAAATTAGAAGGTAGACGAATAGTGGACATCAATTCGTTTATTGTGCAAATTCAACAAATCGATGACTACTTACCATTTCATTGCGGTTTTAAAGATATGGTAGTAGTGAAAGAACGAAATGTAGTTCGCGAACTATTGTATGGGGGCGGTAAAAATTGTTCAGCAATGGAGTATGGGAGGATGAACGAGGAGGCTGCTCTAAAAAAGTTAGTGAGATAGCTGGACAAAAAATTTTGAAATGTGGGCTATTCATTGATGCCGATTTTCCATTTCTGGCAGCATCGCCGGATGGATTATTAGAAGATGGGCATGGTATTGTGGAGGTCAAATGCCCTCAGACAATAAAGGACCTACTCCCAAGGGAAGCAGCAAAGTTGAAAATATTGAAATTTTGCAAAATTGAAGATACAAATATCGAATTGAACACAAACCATAACTACTACTATCAAATACAGGGACAACTCCACATTACGAAACGTCAGTACTGCTTATTTTGTATATGGTCGCCAAAGGGGACAGAAGTTGTTACTGTATACAAAGATGAGCAGTTCTGGAGTTCGAAGATTCTTGAACAAGTGAAAAAATTTTATATGGACTGTGTATTGCCGGAACTTGTTGATCCTCGACACACGCGTTCAATGCCAATTCAAAATCCAGATTGGATTATTGAGGCGCAAGAAGCACGTAAGAAGAAATAATGATGACACAAACATAACTGGAAAATAAAAACAAATATTGTCACATACCACTTATTTATTATTAAAACTTACATTGAAGTATTATTAAAGTAATACTTTATTAAAGTAAACTTACATTAAAGTAATGTACCTAGGTTTCATAATGGCCTAGGCTTACATTACTTTAATGTAAGTTTTAATAATAAATAAGTGGTATGTGCCAATATTTGTTTTTATTTTCCATTATGGAGAAATACCACAACATCTCCTCAAACACAATCAATTATACAAACATAACTATTCTTCCTTTTCTCCTTTTATAGTAGTAGTTATGGTTTGTGTTCAATTCTATATTTGTGTCTTCAATTTTGCAAAATTTCAATATTTTCATTTTTAACAAAATCATTTTTCATTGTTCATTGCACCGGTAAGGGCATTTGTGCAGAGAGAAAAAGAGAAAGAAACGAGTGAGAGCGAGGAGGAGAATGAGAAGATTTAGAACGGAAAGAGTGAGGAGAAGTGGATGGAAAAGAGGGAGAAGAAGAATAAGGGGAAAAGAAGGAGGAAAAGGTGAAGGAGAAATGAGAAAAAGATTAAAAAGAAGGAGGAGAAGGTGAAGAAGGAGGAATAGGAGAAGAAAGAGGAGAAGGTGAAGAAGGAGAACAAGAAGAAGGAGAACAAGAAGTAAGGCTTATTATTTCTCAAAATTCACGTAATATTGTTTGAAGACCATCAAAATATTTTATCGTCTTATCTGTCTCAACTTCCGCTGAAATATATATTTAAAATACATAGAAATATATTTTCAATTACTTCTTTTATATTATTTTTTATATTAATAATACTTTTGTAGATTAATTTTTCCATTTTAAAACAAGTAATGAGTTTGTACTTCTCGCACACATTTTGTGTTTGAGAACACTCACGGAGAAAAATTTTCTTCTGATTTTGATAAATTTGAAGTTGTAGGGTATAATAGTAGCTTCAGTTTCTAGTGTAATAGTAGTTCTAGTAACAGTATAGTGTATATTTATGTGATATTGAATTCCTGGGCTGACTACCTTTAGGATATAATTCAATTATCTTTGACTTATTGTAGTTTATCAATGTAAATTAATAATTAATCCTATTCTATAAAACTAATTTACATTATCTAGCATGTTTACTTGAAGCTACACAATTTTTCCAACAAATCCGTCTAAATTGATTAAAAAATAGCTGGTGAATGCAGCACTTCTAGAGGCTTTAATGTTCCAAGAAAATGTTTAACTGTTATTTTTATTCTTTTTTCTATTTATTTTATTTATATATTTTCAATTTTATTTATTTATCCATTACTATAATCTTTTTTTTCTAATCTTTTCCATACTGTATTCATCTTGTTCAAAAGAACAATTTCATTCTTCCCAAACAGGTTCTGTAACCTATGGGTTATTTCCAATTATTTCATTTTATTTGTATATTCATTTATTATTGATTTATTGTTAATGCAAGTTTGATTTATTGTAAACTGTAGCCTATGTATATTGCTATAATGCTAAAAATTCGATTTAGATTTGACTTGAATTGTACAATTGATTGTAGATTACAAAACTAATAATTTTTTCAATGTATTATTTTACGGAAATAAATTTTATTTGAATTTGTTTTTTTTTCAATTCAGAACCTGACAAGAACTTAGCTTATTTTTAAATTAACAAATGCCTGTTATGAAAGATTTTTCGTTACTCGCTCATTTACAAGGCCAAGAGTCATCAATATAAATAATTATTTTTGTATAACAGATTTATACATACTGTATAACAGTTATAGGCCTACTGATATAATAGAGAATCTAGCAATGATTTTGTTCAAATTGGTGTGAAATAGGTTGGAATGTTGCATTTCAAGATACGAGCAGCACTCATGAGAATAGCTTTGTCCCTTTTCTAGCATTCAATAACGTAGTAGCCAAATATACTTTGTCGTGTCTTGGTTGGAACGTGACTCATTGTTCCAGAACCAGAAATCATGAATGGAGACAGAGGTTTTTGTCATTTCTTTCTCCCTCCTTTTTGTTGCTCACTTGTAGCAATGGTCAATTGGTGGGGGAGACACTTCTAGACTTCCAATATGTCTTTACTCCTCCAAACGAACTCTCTCCAGCGCTGAATCTGTCATAGTGGGAAGTGGCGGAACTAAAATACAAAATTTCAGAGGTGTACAGTAGAATCTTAAATGCCTCTACAAAATCAGCCCACGTCCTCCACTGGGAGCGACGATTCCGCATCCAAAGTAGGGCCCCTCCCTCCATCAGCTCCGGCAAGGCTATAAGAGATTGCTCCCCAGAGATCCCATATGCGCCCTGGAGTTCCGCGAGCCTCTCGATGAAACTGGGAGCATCCGATACACCATCAAAATGTAAATTCCAACTCCTTACCTTGTCGCAGACTTCTCCCTGACTATACGTGCCTGAAGAGCGGGACAGTGCCGGCTCTGTACCTGGTTGAGAGGCAGCAGCGGTCCGGGATCGAAGGTGCTCGACCATCCTCCTCCTCAGCTCCTTCACAGTCCCCGCTGCCGACAGGCCGAGACTCTCTAGGTAGCCGACTGCTTCCTCCTTATTCAGCCGATACACCCACGACACTCTGGGGTCGGCTTCGCGTTCCGCGAGGTCCTCCCGGCGGACCGCCTGTACGACTTCATCATCCTGATGAGTAGTCTCTTCTCCGTGTACACTCATCGCGGATTGGGATTCACCTAAACCCTCTTCGCGATTTTCTTGGGCGCCAGACGTCTTAGCCCCACGATGGGAGACGTCAGTTTTATTAGGATGACCTATTCCACCCTCTAGGTTTCCTAATAATTGCGAAGTATTGCTACGACGCGGACTAGCTACAGTCGGATATGGGTCGGGGTCAGTAGCCGTACTGACAGGTGGAGATACCGGACCTACACTTCTCCCTCTATCCTGATTCTTTACCCTCTGCTTCTTTCGCGAGATTTTTACTTTCAGGGGAAGAGTGTTTGCCCGTGGCGTTACTGGCCGATTCGGCCCTCGGCCTTTGAAATACAGGGTGGGTTTTAAGGGATATTAAGATAACCCTACACAAGGAGACGGATCTGACTATCAGATCCCTACCAATAATTCTATTTATAAAGGTAGTACGCAATCTGAACCAACTGCGAATTGACGGCGAGCAAGCTGTACCTGCAAGCCCGGGATGTAGGTTTTCAATGGGGTTTAAGGTGAGGGCTATAGAGAATAGGGTGCAGGGTATGAGGTATACGGTATAGGGTATAGGGAACAGAGAATCAATAATAAGATTATTATTCTCTACAGCAAATAAATGTCTGCTCGATAATCCGCAATCTGAGAATTGCGCTCTAGCTCTCAGCAAGCTGGACCTGCTAGCTAAATACAGTATATCAATCTCAATTATGTGGTAATTAAAATTTAGAGGATAAGGTTTTAGGTGTAGGATTTCTGAATCGCGAGCCTGCAGCTGCGAAAGGATTTTCAGCAATTCTGGAACTGCTAAACAGGATTTCCGCACTAGTCTGATGACTGCGCGCCGGTTATTAAGGGCCAATCTGTAACTGCCCTTAAGGGTATGGGAATCACTCTCAATCGTCCGAAACGCTTTTAAATTAATAGTCAGTATGTCGACTATTATGAGAGGATAGAAAAGATTTTTCACAGACACAGTCTGTAGAATAATATCGGGAAGACAACAGTCTGTCGTTGTCAGGGTAGGAAAGGATTTTTCCAGGATTTTCCACAAGGAAAATATCGAGTCAGAGACTCCTAATTCAGGAAAAGATTTCAATAGACTTTTCCAAGTAATTGCCAGTCTAAGGACTACCACAAGATCGATCTCTAATTTGCAACTGAGATCACGGGAAAATTCGTGAATTTTCCACAGGGAAAACCAGCAAATAATATTTGCTATTAAAGAAGACAGGTTTCTAAGAATATTAGAAAGGATTCGCGGGTCTGAAAACCCGCGACTAGGACGATCTCGAATCTGGAACTGAGATCAGGAAGGATTTTAACACAGGAAGAATTAAGAGAAAGGATGCCGCAGTCTAGAAACTTCGGCGAGGAAGTCCTCAAGCTGTACCTGAGAGCTAGAAGGATTTTAGAATAGGGAAAGTGAAGAGAAAGAAAGAGAAAGGACGTCGCAGTCTACCAACTTCGACAAGGACGAACTCAAGCTGTACCTGAGTTCTCAAGGAAATGATTGGAATTTCCTACTTGGAATTACAGCAAGTCAGAAACTGCTAAGCGAATTTAAAATACAGGGCCACTCTATAGTATGAAAACTAAGCAAGGAAAATTTACCATAAATGATAATAATCTCTCTACAAGGATAAAGATTAATCGAGAAAACTTTTCTCAAAAGGAACAGGGATTTTCCCACAAGAATAAAAATTAATTGAGAAAAACTATTCTTAAAAAGGACAGGGATTTCCCTACAAGAATAAAAACTCAATGGAGAAAAATTACTCTTTAAACTAAAGGCCACCTTACTACAGTGAAGGAAAAATACACGGACTACCAGTCCTGACATACAGTTACCTGAATCGACGTGGATACTGATACAGAGAATAGCGAACCGATTCCCACTTCCCGTATTATAATTAAAAACGTCGTGAAGCGACAGAGTCGAGGCTTATAAATTAAGCCCTCAAAAATAATCCGCTTTAAGAGCCTAGCTAAATTTCCCCACTCAACTATTTGTAGCGCAAACTTGAGATCCCTTACAGGTTTCAAAACCAAGGATAACTCGTTCACTCCCAGTGATACGAATTTAGGAAAAATAACCAACAAGAAAGAAAATCCCCCAGGAAGTTCTATCTTCAAATACAGTCGGCAATTCGACATACAATATTCCATTCACTAAAATACAGAATAGAATATTAACCACTGGTACACCACTATTAGGAGCGCCGCTCGGAACGCAGCCGTACACGAACCCGTTCACCGAACAACTGCTTCTGTCTGGTCTTCTTGGAGCTGCACCGGGTCGCTGAAAATTAGGAGGCCGGGGGAAAAGAGCTTCCTGACCAATGAGAGTCTGAAAAGACGATCACGCCACTGGTCATGTGACAGGGTTTGATTCAGCTGCTCCTGAAGTTAAGGGTGCAGCAAATGATGACAATACTGCTGATTCATATAGTAGATTAGGCCGGTAAACAATATTTCTATTCCAGAAATTTCATGAAGAGCGATACTGACTCAACTCGGTAGCCGAGTGGTAAACAAGATCTGGAAATATCTGGTTAGATGAATCCGCTGCTGATGATTTAAAGGGGTTGACGGCGATGGTGATAATGTGCATGTGCACAACTGAAAATCTAACAAAATATATCTGGAAGTCGATCCAATTCTAATTCTAAAACAGAATAAATTCGCTAAATTACGCTGGACGACGGCTCTCTATCCGTCACAAAAATTCACTTTGTGACAATATATATATTGTTTATTTCTCTGTGTGGCGAAAAATAGCAGTCGCACCACGGGCAAAATGTTTTTTTCCGGCTCTCAATCTTGAAAACCGATTTCGAGCCGGAAAAGTCTCATTTTCGGCCATAGGTGCGAAATATACTATTAACAATAATAAATATGTTTTATTCCAAACTCTTATCCTTTCTACAATAATTATTAGTTTTAGAAGTAATTATATCTTCGTTTTGTCTCAAACGTGAAGTCAGTAGTACAAGGAATCATTTTAACTAATTTCATGACTGCATTCAAAACAGCTGTTCAATAATTTAAACAAAGTTATAACCTCCAAATTTGATGATTTACTACGAACAATTTACTAATTATTTGCAATAAATTATAATTTTGAATAAATTATTCATTCAAAATTCTGTATAGAACGGTGCTCTTATCTCAGTCTCAGCTGTTGATAAGTAAGCTTTATTGCCATTAGGTAACATTTGATATCCTTCGATAATAATAATGTCTTCTATTCCTACAATTTATCCCATTTCATGGTTTCAACAAATTTAGAATGTCACAACATGCAAGCCCGACTGAATATATTCAATTATTGTGATCGCTGCATCGGCTGCGTTGTCGATTCACATGGGCTGTCAAATGGGCTTGCATGGGATTGGTCATTGCTCATATTGGGAGCACGGATACTTTCGTCAGGTTCCATTCCATTTTGAACAGACTATTTCTGTTTGTATCTTTGTATCATAAAGTTTCAACCTTCTTAAACCTCAAAATTGTTCTAGCAATCTGCTTTCATAACTCAAATATGTGTAACGCTAGTTCGCCTTCATGGACTGGCAAATGATGGCGGTCGGACAAACTTATGATCTACTGACCAAACACTACACAACTAAACATATGAAAGGTGACAACAATAGTGACTACACTACTTAACATATCAAAGGAATTGTAAATATACAGTGTATATGTAGGCACTTGAGACTAACGAGCTTAATATGTGTTGTGTATCTGTCATAAATATCTTCATTTCTATTATAAATATCTTTTTACATCTTTCTTCTTCGCCTGATCCTCCTCGTCATGCTCATCCTCCTCCATATTCTTCTCCTCCTCCTCCTCCTCCTCCTACTCCTCCTCCTCCTCCTCTTCCTCTTCTTCTTATACACCAACTCCTACTCCTTTTTCTTTTTCTTCTCCTTCCTCTTCTTCTCCTCCTTCTTCTTCTACTTTTCCTTCTTCTTCTTCTTCTACTTCTTCTTCTTATTCTCCTCCTCCTACTCCTTTTTCTTCTCACTCACCTGTTCCTCCTCATCCTCTATCTTTTTCTTCTTCTTTTTCCTCATCTCCTTCTCCTCTTTCCTTTTTTACTTTCCTTGCCCTATTACCATAGGAAGGAAAGTATTGCTTTCCGAAAAAAATTAAGGTACCCAAATTTCTAAATTCCTATACGTTTAAGGTCCCCTGAGTCCAAAAGAGTGGTCTTTGGGTATTAGTCTATATGTGTGTGTGTGTATGTGTGTGTGTGTGTGTGTGTGTGTGTGTGTGTGTGTGGTGTGTGTGTGTGTGTGTTGTGTGTGTGTGTGTGTGTGTGTGTGTGTGTGTGTGTGGTGTGTGTGTGTGTGTGTGTGTGTGTGGTGTGTGTTGTGTGTGTGTGTGGTGTGTGTGTGTGTGTGTGTGTGGTGTGTGTGTGTGTGTGTGTGTGTGTGTGTGTGTGTGTGTGTGTGGTGTGTGTGTGTGTGTGTGTGTGTGTGTGTGTGTGTGTGTGTGTGTGTGTGTGTGTGTGTGTGTGTGTGTGTGTGTGTGTGTGTGTGGTGTATGAGTGTATGTGCGTCTGTGTACACAATATCTCACCTCCCAATTAACGGAATGACTTGAGATTTGGAACTTAAAAATTTCTGTAAAAATTTCAGGAGCTCCGCCCCCTCAATGCAAAGTGTGATTTTAGATTCCCAATTAGATACAATTCAGATACAATTAAACAAAAAGTTCTAAGTGGAAAAGATTGAGCATGTAAATCTCTTCAATTAATGTTCAGTAACATTTTCACCTAAAATTGAAAATAAGCTTGAAATTCGAGAGAATGTTATTATTTCGAATTTGAACTTAAGGTCCTTACAATATAAGGATCCGACACGAACAATTTCGAACCAATTCAATTCAAGATGGCGGCTAAAATGGCAAAAATGTTGTCAAAAACACGGTTTTTCGCGATTTTCTCGAAACCGGCTCCAACGATTTTGATCAAATTTATACCTAAAATAGTCATTCATAAGCTATATCAACTGCCTCGAGTCCCATATCTGTAAACATTTCAGGAGCTCCGCCCCCTCAATGCAAAGTGTGATTTTAGATTCCCAATTATCAGGCTTCAGATACAATTCAAACAAAAAGTTCTAAGTGGAAAAGATTGAGCATGAAAATCTCTTCAATTAATGTTCAGTAACATTTTCACCTAAAATTGAAAATAAGCTTGAAATTCGAGAAAATGTTATTATTTCAATTACAAACTGTTGGCAACTGTTGATTCTATTAAATCATTCATTGTTAAGAGATAGCAAACTTCGTGTGTCTCCAGCCTTATTGTCCTGTCACCAGCTGGCTTGGATCTTTGAATAGTAGACTTGAGATGCGCGGGTACACTAGCGTCAGGTGATAAATTTTCATAACGGCAAGGAAAGTTGTTTGAGTGCGCCACACCAGATTTTTTCATTTTGAATGTTGGTGGTAATGCCTCAATTATATTCCACTGTGGTTGAAAATATTGAAATGTAAGAGATTATTTGAGAAGACTACAGAATACAGAGCTAAGTTGAAAAACCGAGGGAAGAAAGAAAACTTCCGATCAGACTTATAGTTTGCTGGATAGAGAGTAATTAGTTAGGTTCGCTGTTCACTTCTGAGAGTCGAGTTCTATCTTTGTAACCTCTGAAGGATTATAATTATCTCTCATACTCAATCAAGACCAATTTTTCTCCAGCCCACAAACGTTGAGGGAAGTATGGGAATTCTGAGCACGTAGTCTGTAACTTACTTTTGAAAGGAACTCACCTTACTCAATTTCAGAACTTTCCCTAAGAATAAACATGAACCAGAACCTCGTGGGAAACAATAGAGCAGAAGAGAGAAGAGAATGTCCATCAATTTATAGAGATACGTTATTGATGGAGGAACATCTTGTAACTTCCGGTGGAAAGTGGCTGAAAAGTTCAGAGCATGATTCCATTCATGAAAGGAAAGAATGGGAAGAAGGAAAAAAAGAGAGGCATTAAAGAAAAGGGAAGAAGGAAAAGATCAACTAGAAGATGAAGAGGAAGGGAACAAAGGATGGGAAGGAGAAGAGAAATGGAGTAGAAAGAACAAGAGAAAAATAAGTTAATTACCATTAAACGAAAATTCAAATTAATTGTTGTGAATCACCCCAAAGACATCTGCTACTGCAAAAATTGACAACATGATAAACAGCTGGATGGAAATTCGATGAGCGCTACTTTTCACAAATTATTTGTCAACCCGGGAATCGAACCCGGTACCTCCTATACTCCGTACAAAATTACTCCAGACTTTGAGAAATGGCGGGAGATTAGTCAAATACAGTGATGAATAGAGTCATAGGAAGAAAGCCAATTTGTCGATAAGACCCAGTCGAATTAGAGCTTCCAGAGAGGATACATCCGTATGCGTATGAAGAGCGCATGAATACTCACTGGAAGTTAGAGAACGCTGGCCGGTTCAAAACTGCAACATAGCCGCCGTTGTATCCCTGCCGCTGTATGCCTTCTCTGATGCGTATGCACTTCCCAAGTAAGAAGTAATTTTGTACAGAGTACAATTGCTAGTAAGGAATGCTTACCCTTACAACAAACTGACTCCGAATCTCCAGATAGCAACCCTCATTCTATACGAAGCCATATCAGTCAGCCAGTCTAGAGATGGAAATTACTGAGAAATTTCATTTATTCAAATGCCAATGGATTGATAATTATCATTTTACGAGAATCTAAATTAGATCTAAGGAATAAAAAGATAAGGATCCGCTCGTATGATTTGAAGAGGATTATTCAACTTGAATGAGTGGACTTGAATGATTAGATTCGATGAGTTCAACACAGAATGGAATAGGTACATGTATAGGATGAGACCAGATTTGTAATGATGGAATGATGAAAAATGAAGAAGGGCGAAAACGATGTGAAAATGAAAGAATGAAAAAGAGACTGGAAAATGGTTTGAAAGGAGAAGAGCGTCAATGAGGAAGTAAACCTAAAAGAATGGGAATAAAGTGAAAGAATAAAGAAAATACTGAAAACCTAAAATCTAAAGAAGTAAACCTAAAAGAATGGGGATAAAGTGAAAGAATGAAGAAAAGACTGAAAAATTGTATGAAAGGAGAAGAGCATCAACAAGAAAGCAATCCTTGAAGAAGGGTAAGAAAGTGGAGGAATGAAAAAAGACTGGAGAATGGTGTAAAAAGAGAACAGCATCAATAAGAAAGTAGACCCAAAAGAAGAGGAAGAATCCTGCACTGCAATTCAGGTAGAGAAAGAGGCGAACAGATGATGTGGAAGGATTATTTATGGAATGGGATTGAAGATAAGGCAACAAAGTATAATCAGGAACAAGTACATAAGAAGAAAAAAGAAGAGGAGGAAATGTATTAGCTTTCCAGTGCAACCAACAAAGGATGGGATAATTTTTCAGGAGGGTGAGAGAATGAAACGTGACTATGAAGATAAAGTGTTGGTAGGTATTCGCATGGACGAATATGCCAATAAAAAGAATGGAATATAAAGAGTGAGAAAGAGGGAAAGAGAGTTAAAGTGTGTACGTGTTTTGGACGTAGAGATGGAAGAACAAGTGGAAGAGAAAATGGAAGAAGAATTAAGCTGAAAAATGGCAAGCAGCCAAGGGTCAGTATCATTGCTGAACACTCTATCCGCCCCGTACATTAATCCCCAAGCCACAATGTCCTAAAAGTGCAGGATACCGGATATTCCCTCTTACTCCCACTCCTCTCCCGATTCCTCCTCCTCCTCTTATACCTCTCCAGAATCCTTCTTCTCCGCTCAAACCTCTCCACTCCTCCACAATCTCATCCTTTTCCTCCTCAGGGTAGGATCACATTGGACGTATACACTCGCGAATGCCTGATTTTGCTACGAAAAGTATAACTACGCGAGACTAACTGTATGTTTCTATAATGTGTGTTCTCACATCGCCAGTCTGGGAATTTCCCCACTTCACCACAAAGTTGACAACTGTAATGAATTATAGTGAGGTCCACGTTATAATGGCAGTGTATGATTAGCAATTGTATTGCTATAATCATTATCTACCATTCAATAAAGCAGACAGTGCTATCTCTTTCTCGCTTTGCTCTGTTGTCAGATTGGTTTTTAACAATGTAGAAATTAAATTAATTAACAAAATAGTTTATCTCGATTATAAAAATTCATTATGAAATAATTTGAGAAAATATAATTTCTTGCTTGATAGAATATGATTGATTATGAACAGATAATATTACAACTGTTTAAAGTCAATAAACCGGCATCAGCTACCCTCCATATAGAAGGCATTAGACAACACAGAGGATCGGCAACATTGTTCTATCTTCCTCCATTGACATTGTCGATCATTTATATTCCAGCAAATACACTCTAGAATTTCAGAAATTTAAACACGTAATGTTCATGTTACAGTCGTTTGATTCTGTAGATGTCTGATGTTAGACCAGCTAAACACATATATATTCTTGTTCTAACGATATTTTGCCGTCCTTATGAATTCTATCAGATTGAACAGAGGTTTTCAAACAAATTATGTTTGTCAAGCTCCGTTCAATCTAATAGAATTCATAAGGACGGCAAAATATCGTTAGAACAAAAATTGATGTCGCCTTTAGTCGTCGCCATGATGGGTAGATGAAGGTCGTGGTTGAGTGGACATAAGTCTGAACTTCAACACATCACTCAATGAGCAAGTAATTTTATTAAAGCGGAAATAGTGCTCATTAGAGATAAACAGCTATTCAAGGTATGAATTTGAAGAGATTGCTGAAGCCATTTTCGAGAAAATCGTGAACAAAAATATTTTTTGATCATTATGCATAATTTTCTATTGGATTTTTTCGGGTCAGATCCTCATCTTAAAAGAGCCTGAATTTGAAAAATACAGCCAATACATTCTCCTTCTTCCTCTTCTTCTCCTTCTTCCTCTTCTTCTCCTTCTTAAGGAGTGGAGTTATGTTTACAGGCACACATACATAAATGCCCTGAAAACATTTTTGGACTATGGGGACCATTGAAAAATGGAAAACTTGAAACTGGGATAACTCTGATTTTCTTTTAAAAGCTAAACTGATTTTTCCTTACTTATGGTAATATAGTAGGATGGGTAAGGAGAATAAAAAATGACTTTTTTGAAAACATCTTCACTTTCATCGAGAATCTCTTCTTTTTCCACGTCATCTTCTTCCACTTTTTCTTTTTCTTCTTCTTCTTCTTCCTGTACTTCTTCTTCTTGTACTTCTTCTTCTTTTTCTTCTTCTTCTTCTTCTCCTTTTACTAATTCTTCTCCACCTCCTTCTCCTCCTCCTCCTCATCCTCCTCATAATCCTACTCCTACTCCTCCTCTTTCACCTACTCTTCGTTCTCCTACATCTCCTCCTCCTTCTTCTTCTTCTTCTTTTTCTTGTTCTACTCTCCCAACACCACCTCCTATCACTCCTCCTCCTTCTGCTTCTTCTTCTCATTTTCCTCCTTCTTCTCCTTCTTCCTCTTCTTCTCCTTCTTCTCCTTCTTCTCCTTCTTCTCCTTCTTCTCCTTCTTCCTCCTCCTTCTCCTCTCCTCCTCTCCTCCTCCTTCTCCCTCTTCCATAGCTTCTGAATTCATCTTATTATCCCACATCTTGACTCAACTTTGTTTGCTCATATCTCAATTATTTAAATCGATAATATTGGCGTGACAGTAGATCTATAGTTATCGCATTCTTTTTGCATAAACAAACCTGTTCATACCATCTCAAGATCTTTCTCTTCTCGCTCCTCCCTACTCACCCTCCTACCCCTAATTCATGTCCTTTCTTCCACTTTTTTCTCCAATTCTTCTGATTCTCTTTCCTTCCCCTTATCATTTTGTTGTTTCCCTCCACATGCTCCTCATCATTGTGTTACTCCCCGCTAACTTGCTGTCTCGTACAGTTTTCTCCTCCACATTAATAATCTTCTCCTTCCCAAGCCAATCACCATTAACTTGATTAAAAATATTGAAAATCAATTAAAAAACACGATAACTATTGACAACTCTCTAAATATCAAATATAAACATTTCAAATAATTTATATGTAGCTTGATATCAAGGATAGTGAAAAACCTTAGATACATTGGCATGACATAACCTCGCATAAAATGCCTTAAAAAGTCAGTTTTCAAGATATCAAAATGAAATTTAGTAGGCATGTTCATTGTGAATATAGTAAGGTTCACGTTAAAATGGCAGTGGGGAAAGATATGAACAACGTTGCCGATCCTCTGTCTTGTGAATGCCTTCTATGGACGGTACCTGATACAGGATTATTGAAGTAATATTAACTGTTCCTGTCGTTCAAAATAATCAATTATATCAAGCGAAAAATTATATTCTTTAATGATTCCATGATGAATTTTCAAGATCAAGATTAAATATTTTGTTGATTAATCATACTTCTACATTATTAAAAGACAATCTGGCAACAGAGCAAAGATAAAATGAGATAGCGCTATCGCTTTGTTGAATGATAAACAAGGATAGCAATACCATTGCTAATCAAACACTGCCATTATAAAGTGGACCTCACTATAGTTAGATATTGATTGCACTGATCTCCGAAAAAAGGGCGTCTGTGACCACACGCCTCTTTTGCATAGAGCTCCTCAATTCAATATCCTTCCAATTCAGAAACTTATCATCGATATAGATTACTACTTGTTACATTCTGTAATCCATGTACGGCAATGTGCTGCTGCAAGTGAATTAGGGAGTGTTATCGCAAACGATCTCTTGGATAAAATTGAAAAGTTGGCACATTATCGGCAACTTGTCTGTATCTCTCGAAACTTTATCGCAACCGTAGACTAGCAGAAGTTACTGGAAAGTTATTAATTGAGTCGACAGAAGCTCTCCCGCCTGATAAGTCACTTCCAGTCTCAACTTCAATGAATAAGCTGGAGCAAGCTTGGTGGTGGTGACATTCGCTAACTAGGATTCCAGCTAATCTCAATATATATCTTAAATAAACAGCTTCACAACTCAAAACTTCACAACCACTCGAGAACCGATTTATATTAAGTTGATCAACAATAATATCTGTTATAACAATATATAAACTTGATACAAAAAACTGGACCCACAGTTACTTTTTCCTCCACATCGACGTATAATTCTCAGATTTATGAAATGTTTTATATATATATATATATATATATATATATATAATATATATATATATAAGTGTTAACTTTCAAAAACTCGCAGATGGATGAATATGGTAAATTATCAACCGGGTACATCCGATAAGCAGTTTCACTTACTTGCTGACGTTTCGCCATTATATCGAATGACATCTTCGGAGCGCAGTCAAAGCTACACTGACTCCTGCCTCTGCTTCGAAATTCTTCCTCGTGGTCGAAGGGAGTACCTCCTCTCCACTCCTTCTCACACGTGTTCGGCCTGGCGCTGTTGGGTGAAAGGAATTCCCGGAAAAGTGTCTGGCTTTTGTGATGTGTTTGTTGTGTTCAGAATGATTTTCTAAAGAGAGGAGATATCTGTACTGTCATCCCTTATGTTAAGGCTACCTTGTTTCTCTATTTCCAGAGCCTCTCGTATAATCCTATCACGAAAATCTTGAATATTGGCTATTTGTTTAGAATTGTTGAAGTTTATTTTGTGCCCTGAGTTCTTTTCGTGGTTGTAAAGAGCTGAGGTTGATTGTTTGTTTTTCATGCTCAGTTTGTGTTCCTCTATCCTGGCTGAAATTCTTCTATTTGTTTGACCTACATACATCTTGTCACAATTCAGGCAAGGGATGCTGTAAACGCCTTGATTTTCTAGCTCTAATCTCTGAAAGGGCTTCTTTAGTGTTCAGTTTCTGGCTGAAATTACTAAAGAAGCCCTTTCAGAGATTAGAGCTAGAAAATCAAGGCGTTTACAGCATTCCTTGCCTGAATTGTGACAAGATGTATGTAGGTCAAACAAATAGAAGAATTTCAGCCAGGATAGAGAATCACAAACTGAGCATCAAGATTATATATATATATATATATATAATATATATATATATATATATATATATATATATATATATATTAAGAAACGATAGCACAAAGAGGCATAAAATAAGAATATCAATTCATTCTACATTCTCAGAGAAGGATCAACTATGATTTATCATGCCTCTTGTCTTTCATGTTTCATGTTATTTGACTGGCTCGCAATCTCTATACAGTTTCTTCAGAAGTTATTGTTTTCAGATGAGTCTTGTTAATATGAACCTCCATAATATAATCATTATAGGCTACATATCAAGTTCTTCATAAGTTATTGTTTGCAGATGAGTCTTTTCAATATGAGCCTCCATGATATAATCATCATACATATCAAGTTCTTCCCAAGAGCAGTTCAGTTCTGACTCAACCATTGTCCGTCTAATAAACTTGACAGTTTACAATAAGCAATTGTTCTTTTTCTGAGAAATAATTGAATTTATACAGAGATAACCAAGCCTCTTGGAACAGTTATTTCTGATGAGAGACAATAGGAAAAATAGTCAAATGTGAGACGGTAACACTATGGAAGGGTTCTATTGTTATGATGATCAATGAGGGATGGCAGAACCGGTAAATGTGTAATACGATATATTGATGATAATCATTACTAGTGGTTCTGTGAACAGTAGACCTCGCGTAGTTGTAAACCACAGCCTCCTTTTTCCATACTGTCCATCAGAGTAAATTCTGCAACATGTCAGCTCGAGTTACAAGCAGAGAAAATTCGAGAAAAGCTACTATGTTATGTTGGTTATCAATTTGCATGCGATTAATAGTGCATTTCATAGTGCATGAAAATTGAATGTCATATTAATAGTCCATCCACACAACAGCTAATTTTTTCCAAGTTACATTGATATATTAATTGCATGCAATTTATAATCCACTCCATAGCTGATTTATAATGAATAATTCTATATTCTGATTTTCACGCTAATATTGACGTTATAAGGATAATCCCTTTTCTTTTGTAACATCCTTGAAATGCAAAATTTTAAAAAACCTTATATGTACGCGAAATTCAAAAAGGAACATACCTGTGAAATTTTATGAAAATCTATTGCCGCGTTTCGCTGTAAATGCGGAACAAATAAACATAATATTTCAATATTCTAATTATCAAATATTTTATTTGTTATCCAAGATCAAGTTATAAATTGTAGTTTTTATACTATTATTACCTGTACAGATTAGGTATTCTTTCCCCGCGCACGGATCAGCAGTCCATGCGATTATTCCATGATTATTCTATTCTATTTTGTTCGTGTTTAATATTGGAATAGAGGAATTGGATTAAATTGACAGATGAACATAAAGAAAAATGCAAAACCGTCGACTTGAATCTTAGACCTCACTTTGCTTGGTCAATGAAATCAGTATCTCCCAATCTTTAACTTCTTCATACTTCCTTGTTGAGCTTATGCATGGTTTACAATCTTTATCAGTTCAGTTGTTCTGCAACTTTAAAGAATATAAAAACGCAAAGAATTATTACTTTTAAAACATCAAAATCGCTCGTGATTAGATAATCTCCTACTGCATTCAATATTTATAGATAATCTTCCTCTTAGATAAGCTGTAATGAAATTGAAAAAGTAGTATCGAAAGAATAGTTAGTATTATACGTAGTAATATGTAGTAATATCGAAAGGATTAAATCCTCCCATTCATAACGTCTGTCCATCCTTATTAGGGCAAGACCATATGAAGCATTCTATCACACTTTTTTTAGATTCCAACTCAATCAGCCAATCGGAGAGCTTCCTGCCCTGTCGACTGTGAAATACCGGAACCGACTCTGAAATATGGAAATGCAGTGTTCAAGAATAATACAGTAGAACAAGAGTACAGTAAGGACTTTTCGAACAAGCGAAGCGAGTACTGAATTATGATTGCAGCCTCAAATCGTTGTCTGTTTGTGGGTTTGTAAGTATGTCCAACGATACCATAGATTGAAGATATAAATACTCATCTACTTTATGACGATACTCTTTGATTGTTTCTACTGATCAACTTGAAATTTCCATCTCTTATTCTTGAATCGAAATAATTTCTTTCATCATATTCAAAATTATAGATTCCATGTTGTGAAGGAATAAGAAAAAAATATCGGGTCACCGAGCTTCGCTCGTTATTTTATTAATTTATTGATAAACAGAACACAATTCTTCAAAATGATTGGGGAAGAACTAACAGGATCAGCCAAAAACTGTTTCTTCCCCGAATTCAGATTTATACACTATAAATGGTCCAAGAAGTAGGTTATGTTCCATACTCTTGAATCCAGGACCAATATTTTAGTCCAAATATTTGAAAACATAAAAGATCTAATTTAGATTTTCCACAAACCAAATTGAATAACAAAAATAACATTCACTAATCGCTTAAAACTGTAAAATAATGATCAACTTTGAATATTATGATATACCATGTCATATCAACGAATTCGATTATTTTGATCGAGTCTACTGAAATTTCTCGCGAGATACGGTAAGCTGATTGATTACACAGCTGATCTCCCACGCAGGCACATGAATCTTATCGACATGAGTCTGTTATCGACAGACGACGAAATTATTATCTGTTTTCCAAGGATGAATTATCATTTTCATGTCCTTCAGCGAGTTTTCCCATGGATAAAACCTAGTGCAATCGAATTTGCATATACCTACTATGTTCCAAATTTCGTGAAAATCGTTAGAGCCGTTTTCGAGATCCGTTGGACATAAATAACCATAAATAAATATGAATAACCAGCAAATTAAAAAATATATACATATATAGAGAAATTGCTCGCCTAATATAATAGGATGTTGAAAGAGTATTTTCATATTGAATTCTCATAATTCAAAGTTTTCGCTTCCAGAAAAAAATGTTTGGAAAGCTTAGGCAACGATAAGAACAATGGAAGAGCTGGTGATGGAGACGTTATTGAAACAGAACTGGAAACTGGGTCTAAACCATTCATTTTCCATTATGTATGGATTATGTGAGTAGTGAGAGAACACGGGCATCGAGGCATTTCATCGTTTCACGTTGATGCCTGATCTCGGTTATGATACTCGAAATGATTGATACACAAAATAAGCTAAGTAGTGCCGCTTTGACGGATAATGAATAATCAATGATGTTTACTATGGCTGGCGAAACATTTCGAAGCAGATGGCATTAATTCTGAATTATTACTCTGTGGTCGATTGTTGCCTTGCTGTTGTAATATAACCTACTATTCAGCCAGGTATTCAGGTTTTATGAGTTCTGTGATAACTGCTGATGAGTATTTCAAATTACCTTTCATCTCTACCATTCATCTTTTCTGTCTCTTGGTTGATTATCCTTCATCTCTCTCTCTCTCTCCATACCTAATAACTAATTTATCTCTGGTCACACCATTTCAATCTACAAAGTATATCCATCTTCCTCTTCAGCTCATATCAGAGAAAACCTCTATCTATAATGCTCTATTCTGTGCTCATAGTTTGTCATAGTAGTTATTTTTGCAGAGATGTATAGATTGAGAAATTGTTAGGGAAACAACAGGATGAACGGAAAACTAAGCATTGAGTGGGTGAGTGAGAGTGAAAGAGAGTGTGTAAGTGTTTTGGGGACTTGTACGATAATGGAGAGGTGAGGAATACGAAACAGGTTGAGAAAGAAAATGAAAGAAGCAGAGAGAGAGTGTTCAAGGAGAGAAAAATTATTCAACCTTACAATCATTGAACAAGCTTTAGCGAGTTTTCACTTTCGACTTACAAAAGGCCAAAGTAGAGTTGTCCGTCTGCTTGTATGTTCTACAATAGCTTTAGAAAGAACTGATCAATCAGCTTCAAATTTCGAACGCGTATTCATCGAAACTTTTCACAGGTCAAATTTGTTGAACAACAAAATTGAATCACTCCTTCGCCCTTTCTCAGGATATGAGAATAGCATTGAAAGGGCATAAGAAAAAAAATTGTTGTGATTCATCATTTAGTCAGCTGATTAATTCATTGTATGTAATTACTACAGTTTTTTCATTCATTCCATGCATTGGCTGAGGCTATATTCGGAAGTTATCACACAGACCGTCTTTCAAGCGCATAGTTCCAGATGGTTAATAAACAGCATAATATTAACATCTTTTACATCAACAAACTGATACGGGTTGAGATATCAATGTGCGGTTTACATCATTCATTTTCTATTGGAACTCGGTTTTGAAATCATGTATCACATGACCAGCTTCTCATTTGGAAAAATGGATTTGGATTCATATGATGGTCAAAGATAAAACCTATTTTCAAATCATACTTGTCGTAGAAATATTTAGCTGTTTCCTTAATTTTCACCAGCTCTGTATAACTGGAGGTAGCGGGATTCAAAGATTACAATACAAATGTTCATGGTGGAGTTCTTCAACCCAGAGGGATACTAGTTAGAAAAATCCTTCATCACTCGATAACACAATCATTTGAATATTCATCTTTCAACCACTCATCATGCTGAGGGGGTGGTGGTACTTCAAAGGTACCATCTCTTGGTTTTTTGCTGACTCCAACCAAATGATCAATACGAACTACCATCAACTTCACTACATTATTTTGTGAAACGCGATTGACATGGGATGGTTTCATTATTGATATGATCTCGACCAAGTTAGAAAATTAATTTCATATTATTCATAATGTACAAACGGTCAAGTAATAATAGAGAATGTGACTTTTCCTCGTACAAAGCTCGCAGTATTTGAGATCGGATTCACAGAGGGATTCAAAACTTTAGAGCTCGAATATGAACTTTGTCATCACATTTCCCCACATAATTTAATTACAATACGTTTATCCAGCAATGTAAGGAGAAGGAGAAGGAGAAGAAGAATAAGAAGAGGTGAAGTAGTAGTAGTAGGAGGAGGAGGAGGAGAAAAAGAGGAAAATGAAGAAGAAGAGAAGGAGTAGGAGGAGGAGAGGAGGAGGAGGAGGAGAGGAGGAGGAGAAGAAGAAGAAGAAGAAGAAGAAGAAGAAGAAGAAGAGAAGAAGAGAAGAAGAGAAGGAGGAGGAGGAGAAGAAGAAGAAGAAGAAGAAGAAGAGAAGAAGAAGAAGAAGAAGAAGAAGAAGAAGAAGAAGAAGAAGAAGAAGAAGAAGAAGAAGAAGAAGAAGAAGAAGAAGAAGAAGAAGAAGAAGAAGAAGAGAAGAAGAAGAAGAAGAAGAAGAAGAAGAAGAAGAAGAAGAAGAAGAAGAAGAAGAGAAGAAGAAGAAGAAGAAGAAGAAGAAGAAGGGGGAGAAGAAGAAGAAGAAGAAGAAGAAGAAGAAGACGAAGAAGAAGAAGAAGAAGAAGAAGAAGAAGGAAGAAGAAGAAGAAGAAGAAGAAGAAGAAGAAGAAGAAGAGAGAAGAAGAAGAAGAAGAAGAAGAAGAAGAAGAAGAAGAAGAAGAAGAAGAAGAAGAGAAGAAGAAGAAGAAGAAGAAAGAAGAGAAGAAGAAGAAAGAAGAAGAAGAAGAAGAAGAAGAAGAAGAAGAAGAAGAAGAAGAAGAAGAAGAAGAAGAAGAGAAGAAGAAGAAGGAAGAAGAAGAAGAAGAAGAAGAGGAAGAAGAAGAAGAAGAAGAAGAAGGAAGAAGAAGAGAAGAAGAAGGAAGAAGAAGAAGAAGAAGAAGAAGAAGAAAAGAAGAAAGAAGAAGAAGAAGAAGAAGAAGAAGAAGAAGAAGAAGAAGAAGAAGAAGAAGAAGAAGAAGAAGAAGAAGAAGAAGAAGAAGAAGAAGAAGAAGAAGAAGAAGAAGAAGAAGAAGAAGAAGAAGAAGAAGGAAGAAGAAGAAGAAGAAGAAGAAGAAGAAGAAGAAGAAGAAGAAGAAGTAGAAGAACAAGAAGAAGAAGAGTGAATGTCGGTTGCCGTGCGATGGATTTCAAAGTTTATGTAGCGTGACAAGCTGTGTGCCGTGCTAGCATTCAGGAGCACAGGCTCTCTAACTCTCCTCCACTGTTTCACTCTCTCTCTCTGACTCTCTCTTTGTATTATTGTTTTGTATGTGATGTTTTGGTGAGAATGGCGTCCTCTAGAATGTGTGCTCCGATTTGAATAAAGAGTTAACTTGTCGGTGGTTGGGTTCAATCCAATTATTGGATGCGGCTGCAATGCATACATGTAGGGGTCCAATATAGCGATAGCATGGATCGGATGAATAAATGCAATGGAAAGAATTGCTGTGTTGAGAGAAGGAGGAGAAGAGAGAGAAAATGAATCGGAGAGAAAATGAAGTTAAATGTGAGGAACTGAGGTGTGAGATAGAAGAAGAGGACGTGAGAAAATGAATCGAAGAGTGAGTGGAAGGGATAGAAACGTAGTTTGAGAGAGAGAGAGAGGAGAAAAGAGTGAGGGAATGGATAGAGATGAAAGTGAAAGGGAAAGGATTTCGGTGTTGAAGAGAAGAAGTGGAAGTGAGAGAATGAGTCGAAATGGAAGTGGAAGCGGAAGAACTTCGGTGTAAGAGAGCAGAAGAGAAAGTGAGAGAATGAATCGAAGAGGAAGTGAAATGTAAAGAATTAAGGTGTGAGAGAGAAGAAGAGGAACTGAGAGAACGGATCGGAATGAAAGTGGAAGGGGTGGAACTGAGGTGTAAGAGAGAAGAAGAGGAACTGAGAGAATGGATGGAAATGGAAGTTGAAGGGGAAGAACTGAGGTGTGAGAGAGAAGAAAAGGAAGTGGAAGAATAGACGTAAATGCAAGTGAAAGGGAAGGAATATTGCAGTGAGAGCAAGCTATAGTGTAAGAGAAAATTAGTCATGCTCAGAATAAATGTGAACTATAATAATCCAGCCACATTGTTAATATTTAACTCAATTGATCAATTGATCAAAAGATCAATTGATCCAGATGCGTAAAGTGATCCGAACCTCTCATCAATACTATTACAATGCGGAACTTCTTAACAAGATGGCGTATTCTTGCGCCAGGGTACTAGCCAAGTTTCCATACTGTATGTATACTGTGGTACAGTATTCATGACTGTAGCGTCTTATATATTCCTGATTTCTATTCTTTCTATTTTTAATAATGGAACATTCAAAAAGCCTAAAGCCCCACACACACATCGATTTTTATCCGTACGATATTTTTACCGAACTTATAAACTCCATTAGATTAAACAAATGAAGTTTGTCGAGTTCCATTTAATCTGATAGAATTCATAAGGGAGGCAAAATATCTCACGAACAAAAATCTATGTGTATGTGCGGAGCTTTATCGAAATACTCAATTAGAATATCGTATAGTGTTCAGTTTCACAATGTGATGAGTTCAATTTGAAAGTTTTAGATCATTGAGTATCTAATTTTTTTCAAAAACTGTAAAACAATCGTTTTTAATAAACTCATTGTTACAACAGACAAAAGTTTAGTGACATATTATTAATCAATTAAATTCTATTGTATTTTTACCCAACACAGAAATAACATAGATAATAAGCACAAATACTAGGCAGGGATAACAATAAATTATTATATAGAGTATAACCATAGAGGAACAATAGTGTAACTAAACTTATGAAACTTACGTGACTAAACTACGTGGAGAAACTTATGCTATTTTTTCTCTATGGTGAAACGTTTGAATCAAATCTATTCATTCAAGCGAATCAAATAGCTTTACGAAGAGAAAACGTACAGGAACAATATTGTGAATTATTTCCACACATGAAAAAATCTGTGTGTTTGAAAACCAATGTTACCTTTATATTCAACCAATGTAACCTTTATTATGAGAGATTGGAATATATAAGCCCATGTCCAATATATTTTAAACTCATTATCGCAGTTTTCAAATGTATTATAATTTTCGAAAAATATGATGTTTCCTCCTGTCGACCTTTCTTCGGCGATAACGAAACAGAACATGTTGTGATAGTAGAACGAACAAAGGTCTTCATCCGTGTTATCAAACACACAAACAAGTGTATCACCAGCTACAATGTCCTTCCGTTTTCCGAAACAAAGCATGTACGCGCTTGTGAACGCTTCCATATAATACAACAGTGTTGAAAAATCACTGTGTGATGTGCTCATGTGAGGGCCACAATATACTTCCGTTCTTCACAAGAGTACAAGGCATACCTACCCTGTGGAAGCTTTCATATACAACTCTTGTTCAAAAATTAACGCCAGTATGCATGCATATTATTGTTTGATTCCGTTATAAAGAATGAAAATCCTGGATAGAACCGTCTCCCTGTCAGAGGTGCCATACACAGCACCATTGTTTTGTTATTTTTCACCTGTCTCTTTGATCACACATGTAATGTGACGTATCAAAACAAATGGGACCTCATGCCTCGAACTGAACAATACTGATACTACAATAGAGGGATGAACTCTGTTGGAAGAATTGATGAGATTTACACTATGAACAGATATATTTGGAATTTCTCCATATTGAACTGGAATAAATCGATATTGTCCGTTCCACATAATTTATTTGAGTCAAACTCAAGTTTCAATGCACTAAGGCATCATCTCCAGCAGTCTTCTTAGGTTAGACTGAGGAGATCAACTAGTATGTCCTTCCTCTATCAAATTTTCACAGAAAAATATCAAAGATTTCCAAAAAATATCACTGAAAATGATGCCTTAGTGCATTGAAACTTAAGTTTGACTGAAATAAATCATGTGGAACTGACAATATCGTTTTTATTTCACGTTAAAATTGATGAGCATGGAAAGAGCTGATTTTGTAATGGTTACTTCGTGCTAGAAATCTTGAATTTCTCAAAAGCCCAGCTTAAATCCTGTTTGTCTTGACTGTTATCCCAGAAGTCATCAATGAGGACTGTTAAGGATAGAATACAGTTTTTATAACCATGAAAAACAAAAATCGAGGAGACAGTTTTAATTAAACCTAGTTTCCATTCTCACAATTTGCAATATCATAACAAAACGATGAGCTTCACTTGATTGTTGAGCGATTTTCACAAATAATATCATATTTATTATCATAAATATCATCAAATATTATCATAGAAAATATAACAAAAAAAATGAAAAATACACTTATAAAAAGAAATCTTACAAAAAAAACAAATGAAGAATGATAAAAAAGCAAGAATGACAAAAGATAAGAAGATTCCTTTCCAGTGGAAAATTTCAAATATTATAAACCAGACGAATTATAAATTCTCCAAAACCTTCTAAAGAAGGTTTGAATGGAGGAGTCAAGTTTTACATTATA
The DNA here is from genome assembly GCF_014356525.2 of Nilaparvata lugens. Classification (NCBI taxonomy): domain Eukaryota; kingdom Metazoa; phylum Arthropoda; class Insecta; order Hemiptera; family Delphacidae; genus Nilaparvata; species Nilaparvata lugens. The sequence continues at coordinate 9,825,325 of NC_052512.1, read as the reverse complement.
TTAAAAAGAAATAGTACATTGATATAATCAATCAGTGATCCCAAAATAATAATTTTCATTATAAGAAGAAAAATAGTTGTCAATCTTGAGTAGAAAAAAAACCAATTGATACATTGATAATAATTCATTTAATTGTATTTTGTAGCAATAAAATAATAAAACAATGGGATTTCAGTTGTTGCTTATCACAAACAATAATACACAAGAGGAAAAATAATATAATAAAAAAAAATAATGATAATAATAATAATAATAATCTTCTGTTGACAGAATACACCTCCCAAGTCTTAAGGGAGGCAGAAGTTTGCTTGGTCTGGAGAATCTGCACAATGGGGTGGCCATACAGTTTGCCTGCAGCATAAAAAGATGCTCTGACCCCCTGATGCAATTGGTCCATAATCATGAAGTTGCAGGGGTGGGGGCCTTCCTATATAAGGCAGCACAGCATGCCGCAGATGCCCTTGGTCACGATTCCAATACTGAGAAGGAGGAAGGGCTTCAGCCTAATCAACTAAGGGCTAGAGTAAAGACTGCTGAGTCTAGACTTCTTTTGCGGCAGCATAAGGAAAAGTCCTTGCATGGTGCCTTCTATAGGCATATCGAGCAGCAGGGCTTGTCCAAAACGCTGAGTTCTGCTTTTATGAAGCCAGCAGCCCTGAAATCTGAGACTGAGGGTTTCATACTGGCATGCCAAGATGGTATCATCAACACCTTGTCATACCGTAGCAGAGTAAAGCACATGGATGTCCCAGATATCAGTTGCAGGGTGTGTCATAGAGCACCAGAAACGATCATGCACATCTTATCATCATGCTCTGTTCATGCAGCTGTGGGCTACATCCATAGACATAATGCTGCTTCGCGAGTGCTCTATTACCATTTAGACACTTATATGGTATTGACAAAACACCAATGCTGCGTAAGCCCCAGGGGAGATTAAGTCTGTTGTGGAGAATGAAAGGTGCCGAATGTATTGGAGTTACTCATTCTCCACCACCAGGCTTTTAAGAGCCACAAATCCTGATGTTGTCCTCCTTGACATAGTGGCAAAGACAATGTATGTAATCGAGTTCTCAGCACCAGCTAAAGACAACATTGTCAGCAAGGGAGAGGAAAAACAGGCAAAATATGAAGACCTATTAATAGAGCTGCGCGTGCTCAACCCAGGCTACTCCATAAGAATGGTGGTGTTGATTATAGGAGTTTTGGGTGGCATGAGACCCTCGTTTTTGGTCAACCTTAAAACCATTCCAGCCTGTGAGAGAGCTGCCACTGCACTCGCATGTCAAATGCAGAAGGCTGTCATCCGTGGCTCCTTGCGTCTACTCAGAGCAAACGATTTAATGGTAACGGACCCAGTATGATTGTTTACCACATGGACATGTGGAGCAATCACTCTGGAAAAATCGCTTGTCACTCTCCTTTGGGGCTTGGAGCCCAGGGGAAGAGTGGTCAAGCAAAACCTCAAACAGGATAATAATAATCATGATAATGATGATCCTTTTTTTCCTTTTTCCTTCGTCCTGGTACCCCAGAAGAAGGGAGTTCATTATAGAAAATATAACAAACAAAAATGAAAAGGGTGCAGTGCCCCTTGATGAGAATCTTGTGAGTACCATTGCCGAAAAGAAAAGAAAATACCAGCCCCTGTCAGTTGAACTGAAAGATATGTATAAATTAAGGAAGGTGGTGATAATCCCTATAGTAGTGTCTGCCAATGGACAGGTCACAAAAGAATGGAGACAAGCAATGGAACAACTGCAGTTGGAGAACTGGCATATGAGAATTATGCAGAAAGCAGCAGTCCTTGGTACAACTAATATTGTACGTAAGTTTCTAAGCCTCTGATTTGGAAAAGATTGAATGAGTCTCTGCTTTGAATTGCAACTATTTTAGTCTTGAGATCAGAATTGATCTCCGGCTACTTAGTTATTAAGACAAAAAATATTTTTCAATAATAATAATAATGATTCAATTCATTTCACATCTTTCACAGTAACTTATATACAGAGCATAATATTACAGAAATAATATCAAGATAACTTAAAAATACAATTATACCCTGAAGAACATTACAGAAAATCACTATTAAGGAAAATTATTCCAAAGGGTACAAAAACCTACTTGGGCAGAGATTTTCAACACAACGTGTTTCAACCATTTATGGTTTTTTCTTACTTTAGAAGAGAAATTGAATACTTCAAGCGGAAAATGACCATGAATGATTGAAACACACTCTAGAAGATTGGTAAAAAGCATGTCAAAAGGGTACCTGGGAATTTCAATTTTATTCTATCAAGATAGATTCTATCAATCTATCTATGGTGGTTTATCTATGAGGAAAAGAGCAAACAAGATAAACTATGGAAACTGATATCTGCTAATGCTTTACTTCAGTAGTAATAATAATATCGAGTGACCTGGTTGGCTCAGATCTGGTGTCAAAGTTTTCAGGTCGCAACTGATCAATTTCAGGGCCTCTGACATGACCTAACGACTGCTTTTCAGCTTCACAGAGAAGGAGAAAACCTTTTACAGATACAAAATGGATGATGAAGTCATGTTTATTGTATATGTTTTGTGTGAATAATCTTACCCATAATATTAGTAAAACGAAGAAGTGAAGTATAACAGACGCCTTTCATCCTATTCGGGATGATTTAAGTGGATAAAAATGAACCAAGGAGAATATCCAACCAACACGTCATCCATGAATGTAAAACATTCATGTTCTCATTAATGATAGAAAGTTCAAAAACCTCATGTCACTCATTTTGAACTACAACAGTTGTTTAATGAACTGACAAGGAAAAATTCCCTTATTATTCTAGTTCCCTTTTGAATTTTGCAGAAAATACCGGGGGACTCGTAACTATCGTGAATAAACCAGCGACCCACTGGCTAGAGAGAGAGAGAGAGAGAGAGAGAGAGAGAGAGAGAGAGAGAGATCTCCGATTCGGAGAACGAAGATATTAAGATACTGATAGTAATATAATTTATGCATGTGATGAAACTCACGGACTTTTGTGTTCTACGGGCGCACTGATCTCACCTGTGGAAACGAAATAAAAATGCATATTATTCTCAATGTAAATAAAGTAACACTATCATACTCACCAGCTTGAATATCCAATAAAAAGCATAGTATATCGTGAAATATTGATTATTGAATGATTCGGCATTCTATTTTCAGATTTCATCATTTAGAAGTATTTTGAAAATGAATGGATGAGAAAGCCTGTTCATCAATCAAATAACTGTAAATAAAATAGAACAATCAAGCTAACCCTCTCCAAGCCAAACATAAGAACAATACGGATGAGTCGTCTACATTGAGAACATCTTTATTCACATCTTTTATTATCTCTCTTATCTTACTGCAATTATATTTTTTTGAGATAATTTTTTTCGAATAGAACTTTTTTCGAAGTGAGTGCAATGTGCAACTACTAACAGGAGCTATAAAACAATACAGATTGCAGTGAACAAATCAGCTGTGACTTATGTCACCAACGCTTCTTCACTACACGCTTGGGGGTTGCAATTGAATGGGAAAAAGAGACATCGGAAGACCGAGAAAGCGGTGGACACCGGAACAGGCTTTACAAGCCTAGTCCATGATGGATAATCATGAACGTTTCGGGTTATGCACTAACTTACCACCTAGATTTACTTTTAAATTTAGATGGTGGTGGTGGGTTATGTCGTAATGTATGGTTGAACCGAAATCGACAGGAACTGAGCTCCTCCCGTTTTGGAATTTTTAAATTTACGTGCTATTGGAGTTGATTCCATGTTATAATGACAGCAGAGAAGGATAGGAAAACAGCGTTGCCGATTCTCTGCCTTGACACTCTTGTTTATAGAGGTCAGCTAATACTAGAGTATCTGATGTTATATTAAATGTGATTTCTTGTTTAAAATAATCAATTATATTCTATTCGTTGAGAAAATATATTATTAAATGATTCAATATAAAATTGTCATAATATTTCGATTTGATATTTTGGTCATTAGTTATACTTCTACTCTTATGAAGAGTTATATGTAGCTTATAAGAGAGGCTTTTGTTCTTCCAAGAATGTAAATAAACGTTTTGTCTTTATAATTATTATTTAACGAAAATGCTGTAAATCACCCTGAAGACTTCTGCTAACTGCAAATAAAGACAACATTAACAGCTAGATGGAAATTTGATGAGAGCTACTATCCAAAAAATATTTGCCATCCCGGGAATCGAACCAGTACCTCCTAATTGCTTGTCAGGAATGCAGATATTGATAGCTGTCATCGAATTTCCATCTAGCTGTTTACCCAGTTGTCAATATTTGCAGTAGCAGAAGTCTTCGGGATGATTTACAGCATTAACTTTACGTTCAATAATAGTCTAATTATACATTAATTAGCATTTGAACAAATGCAATATCTAATTCAATTCTATCTGTAGTTTTTTCTCTACTTATTAAATTCTCATCTGACTGACTGGCTCACACACTCACTTATTACGATTTCTGAAAAACTACTGGGTAGATTGCAACTAAACTTGGAATAAAGCTTTCTAAAGGTGCGTACGCACCGCGTACGCAACACGCTCCGCGCACGCTCCGCACTCACTCCGAAATCGCTCCAGGCACGCTCCGAAATCGCTCCAGGCACGCTCCGCACTCGCTCCGCAATCGCTCCGCAATCGCTCCTATCATGAACGTTATGGGAGATGTTAACTCTTCTCGCGTTCCACTCTTGCTTCCCGGTCGATCATCAATCGATTTGCTCGAGTGACGTTCGATTGTGGAGCAGATCGAAAGTCTTTACGCACCTTTATAGGTCCTAGGTGCTCAGTAAGAAATCTTAAAATATGAGTGTTGCAAAAATTAGCGGTCATCTTCGAATTAATAGTATTTCATTTGTCAAAGGAATATATTTTTTAATGGCTAAATAATGAATTTTTAATATTTTTGGAATAGTATATTTTGTTTATTAATATATTCCTACATTGTTAGAAAAACTGGCAATGTTGCGGAGGGTGAAAGAGGATAGCGCTATGTGTTTCATCGAATGATAGGCAGGAATAGCAACACTAAAATTGATCGAATACTGACAATACTGTCATTATAACGTGGACCTGCCTATAGCAGCGCCTCAATGTCTGGTTTCATCTCTCTGCTCGACTCTCAATCATAGGTCTTCTTTACTATGCACTGACTACATACAATACCTCATGTATTATGGCCGGTATTCATAGAGCATTACCCCTCAGGAATACTGTTGAATTTCAGCCAAACCTCTCATTGTATCACACAAAGAGATAAACTATAGTCTCGGCTGTTATGTATGCTACTGAGCACAGATCCGCATTACTGGATTGCTGCATACGCTCGTATTCCTTATTGTTCATAATATTATATCACAGAATGCCTTCAAAGCAAGTGAGCATGTTTGAATTGAAGCTTCAATACATGGTGTATGAGTGTTTCTGTGCCGCAAGGATAGCATATAGCTAAACTATATATACTTCTAAATCTACTATATACTGGTAAATATGGCTATATACTATAGTATAGCTATATACTGTACTATATAGTATATTATACTATTCTTGTCTGTGACGTACTGGTAATGTGCCTGTCGAGTAAATGCCTCTAAGACCATACATTATTGAGATAAAGCACTAGAGGTGCGTGAATACACTATTATTAAGAGGGCTTTTGACGTGGGAATCACCTCACTCTCTGGTGAAATTCAAGCATAAGGGACCTAGCAGTGTTCAAGTCACAATGTGTTCAAACCACCAACTGCTCCGATTCAGTTCAAACATGTATCATATTATATCCACTTATCTGTAGGAATAGTGACACTACTCAATGATCGGATCAAAAGAAAAGCAACACAATTCAATTGCTGCATTGAAATATGTCACAGATCAGTAAAATCGGGTAAGGCTAGACTAAAACTTCTCTCAAAGTGGGTCAGAAGCTAAGCGACACAATCTAATTGTTGCTTCAAGAGAAAAGTGACACATCTTCATAACGTTTATACATCAGTGAAGTGTCACTCTTTCTTCGACCTAGTCTTTGAGTTGTACCACTTATCTTTCAAAGCTAACTCAGTTGTGATACTATTCTTACAGATGAACGAGTATCATGTATCAATATCGGGGCACCGAGCTTCGCTCTTCATATTTATTCATTGATAAACAGAACACAATTATTCTGTAAAATGATCGTGTTTATATTTTACAGCTGGTTATACGTCAGCTTATGAATTTCAGGAATGCGATATTTTGATTTTCCACAGAATCAATCGCTCACTTTCTACTATCCACAGACGACGAAAGTCACAGCTGTTTCAGCCAAGGATGAATATTATCCTTTTAGTGCCGTTCAGCGAGTTTTCCCAAGGATGAGACCTAGTGCAATCGAATTTTCATTATTATAAACAAACTATGTTCCAAGTTTCGTTGGAGCCGTTTTCGAGATCCGTTGAACATAAATAACCAGATAACCAGATATAAAAATATAAACAGATATACAGAAATTGCTCGCTCAATATAATCGGATGTATGTTCGAGTAATCCGTGAACCAAAGACTATTTCGCAAGCTTTTTGACCAGTTGACAGTATGTATTGTAGAAAATTAGCTTTTGTTGGTTGATAGTTGTTCATAACAGAGGAGTCTGTAAGTAGTTTATGACTGCGGTAGGTCTACTGTTAACACAAAACTACTAGTTATTGATCTTGACTGAAAACTTACAACGATTTATCTGAAAATTTATATAAAAAATGCTATTTTTGGCAGAAGATTATTGGAATGATTTCGACTGACAGCTTGTCACATGATTTTGTTCAACATTAACATAATAGAGAGCATTTGATTAAACTTGGAATTTGACTCAAAATTCTCCTTGATGCGTTATATTTCGTTACGAAATCATACGAATTATCTCCTTCCATCTTCCTATGATGTTATTCTTCTACTATTAATAATAATTATTCCTATTCTCCCTATTCTGTCTTAATCTGTCATATACTATGAAGGTGTTTCGACAGGATAGAGAAACAATGCATTTCTCCTGAGAAATCTAATGAGAAGTTCTTCAAGTTCCAGGAATGCTGCTCATGAAGTTCCTGACTTCCACAGGAGCTCATGATATATAACTCACATAAATTCAGGAATTGATCACTTTGTTATGTCCCGTTATCCCAATATACAAGCTCTCAGTCTGACCTGCTTAATTATTAGTTGACATAGTTTGATCCTTTCTCCCTATATAACATAGTTTGGGTCCCATATTCAATGAAGCCCCATCCCTGTTGTAAGTTTGGGTTATATATGGGGGAGCCTTAACTACGGAATCTCACAATAAGCTGGGCTATATCCATTTATCATCGATATCTCATAATTCTCGTCGCCTTTCCCATTAAATGATGATATATGTTCCTATATTCCACCACATTTATAGCTTTCTGCACCTTCACTCCCCATTTCTGATATCTTTTTCACTATCCTCATACACTGCCTATTCCCACCAGAATCTTCATTTTTTAACTGGTCATCTCTAATATCCGATTGAATAGAGTCCTGGGTTCATGGAAGAGGAGAAAGTCATGACCTCCGGGTAGAAAAACCAATAGTTGTATTTTGTGTTTTCCCTCGTATTCTTGTTTTGATTCCTTCGACATTTTGTTTTCCGATTCTTCCCATTTCTTCTCTTCGTCCTTCATTCTTCCACCATCCATCATTTTATATCCACCATTATTTGAAAGGTTATGTTTGAGGAGAGAATAGTGAAAGATTCATTGACCAAGAATAGACTTTCATCTGTTTGAATCATTACTTATTATGTAGGTACAAAACATTATCACCTAATAGTCATTTGAAATTAAGTTCATCATATTTTTTCGTTCAATAATTCTCTGTACTCTTGATAATAAATTGTAGGTTTCATTCCAATGTGTCGAATACTTTAAAACGTGGTGATTGTTGTCATTTCTAAACTTCAAATACTTAGTTCAGGCTGCACAGAAGTCGGTAAAATTTTAATTGTGATTAATTCCACAATAACGAATTAGGGAAACCATCTTTAAAGAAAGTATTCTCTGATTAGTTCTCGTCAAATAAACCTTGATTGAAATTAAACGGGCTTTTGTGCAACTGGGCTTAAAGAGATGAAAACTCAGGAAGTGAAAGTGTGAAGGTTTATTGATAAGACTTGAAGAACTGAATATATAACCTACAAACTTGAGTGTGAATGGAAAATGACATTGGGTAATACGTACGGTAGGGTGGAACATCCAAAAGGCCGATAAAAGCCATATGAATAAATGAATAAATACTAAATATCAATAATTGTAATAAATGACTCGCAATATCTTCCTAAAATGTATATATTCAGGGCTCATTCTTATCTGTAAAATAACATCATCGTACCCTTTTTGAGAAGTTTTTCATATAAAATAACAGATTGAAAACACAAATTAAAGCCAATTATTCATAAATAAAGTAACATGCAAAAAGTGATGACGAATCCGAACAGAGAAAATAGGCAATTTGTGCTGTGGGTTGTAAGAAGGAAACTCATGCTTCCATGAAAACTTATCTAAGTATTTACTCCACTTCAGCTTCAACTTCTCTTCCTCTCTATATTTCATGCTTTCATCCAATTTTGTGCTGATAAACGACGTCAAAATACTCAAGAAGTCCTTTAATAAATTTATTGAAGTAATCTTTTGATCTGCTCGGTTGTCCTCTTAAGGTGCAATTCATAAGAGACGTTCGAGCAGTGCAGCTAAAAGCAGGAAGCTTGCAGCTATAAGGAGGCTTGACTGGGTCAAGAGGTTCCTTCTGATAGCTGCGCTGCTCGAAACGGCTAGAACGCCTCTAAAAAACTCCACTATCACCAGACACTAATTAATTAAATAATTATGACGCTTCGAACAGAGGAGACCGTAGTTGAATGTAAACGAGGGAAAAGACAGCTCTGGCCTCATTATAATATCTCAGTGCAACAGAACGACACTCATTCTATGACCACAATATTATTATTGTTCTTATATCTTACACTACCTAATTATTTCTGTTCCTTTTTTCTTCTTCTTCTTCTTCTTCTTTTCCTTTTCCCTCCTCATTTTCTTTTCCTTCCTCTTCCTTTTTTTCTCTTCCTCCACTTCTTCTTTATCATATCACTACTGCATCATTCACTGCTATAGTTAGAAGACTACAAATTTACTTTAGAATTGAATCTGAGGCTCTTTTATCTCTCTGTTTCTATCTCTCTTCCTTCAATATTCGAAATTTCTTTTCCTCCCCTCTTTTTTTCCATCCTTCTCCATTCTCCTGATGTAGTAGATCTTACACTCTGAAATTCCTCAATGTCTTCTTCTTCTTTTTCTTGTTCTTCTTCTTCTTCCTCTTCTCCCTCTCCTTCTTTTTCCTCAAATTCTTCCCCTTCCTCTTCCTCTACTTCTTCTTCATCTTATTCCTTTTGCATTATTCACTGCTATCGTTAAAACTACAAAAACTTCATTCACTTTAGAACTGAATCTGGGTCTTTTTTCATCTCTCTCCCTCCAATATTCCAAATTTCTTCACCCCCTCTCTTTTTTCATCATTCTTCATTTCCCTGATGAACTCGAAATCTCCCACTCCGATATTCCTCCTATCTCTCTCAAGGTCTTCTCCTTCCTCTTCTTCTCCTTCCTCTTCTTCTCCTTCTTCTTCTTCTTCTTCTTCTTCTTCTTCTTCATATTCTTCTCCTTCTTCTTTTTCCATTCCCCTTCCTCTTCCTCTTTTTCCTCCTCTTCCTCTACTTCTTCTCTATTTCATCCCATCTGCATCAATTACAGCTATCGCTAAAACTCTACAATCATCCTACTCATCTCAAGGTCTTCTCCTTCTCCTCCTTCTTTTCCTTTTCCTTCTCCTTCTTCTTCTTCTTCTTCTCTTTCTTCTTCTCCTTTTTCTCCTCCTCCATATTCTTTTCTTCTTCCAATCCTGGTAGTTCTACTCTTCAACCAGGTGTCTGTTCGTGTTCAATTCCATGTCGAATCACATCACCTTTTCAATAATATCTTACCTCTCTTCTTTGTTGTTTACTAACTACATACTAGTGACCCCCTGAGTTAGAGAACACGCATAGGAACTGTTGAATTGTAATCTTTGGAACGTATAACTTTCAATTATACAGAAGTGGAGAGAATCATGGAAACAGCTAAGTATTCCTCCAACCAGAATTTTACAGTATGTTTCTGCAATGAAAAATTACTCTGCTGTTTTTAACATATTTGATTATTATATGAATCCAAATTGATTCTTTGAAATGAAAAGGTGGTCATGTGATACATAATAATTATTTCGACACAGGGAGAATAATGGCGAAAACTGCACATTTATATCTCAACCAGTATCAGTTTGTTGATGTGAAAGTTGTAAATTATGTTGTGTATTAACCAGCTGGAATCATGTGTCAGTGAAGGTCTGTCTGTGTGATAGCTTCAAGTAGCCTTAGCTGATGTAATGAATGGAAAAACTGTAGTGATTGCATGCAATGGATTCTTTATTCTATTATATTAAACGAGCAACTTCTGTTCATTTGTTTATGTGTTTACATGTTTAGATGTTTAGATGATTAGTTGTTTATATGTTTGTATTCCACCGGATCTCGAAAACGGCTCTAACGATTCTCACGAATTTCAGATCATAGTAGGTTTATATTATGAATATTCGATTGCACTAGGTCTTATCCCTGGGAAAACTCGCTGAAGGACATTAAAAGGATAATTATTATTCATCCTTGGGAAAACAGCTAATAATAATTATTAATTATTCCGTCGTCTGTTGGTGATAGAAGTGAGTGAGTGTGTTCGTGTGTGTGGGATTATGTCAATAGTATGACTCAGCTGTAGAAATTTTGTAATAATTGAATCAGGTACTTAGTGCCAGTTGCAAAAAAGCAGGATTATTTTCAATTCTGACTAACTCCAGAAGATCAATCTTTTTGAAATGGTCTTCTCTGATTTGGTTCACTTGGAGTTAATCAGGATTGAAATTTAACCGGCTTTTGTGCAACTAGGCCTTTGTGAGGGAAACTTTCGCATTCCTCTGGAAATTAATCTCAATTTACCGAGATTAGATACAAAATTTTTGTATGAATGTTATGAATGCTATTATAATTTCTTCTTTTGTAATAAATTTTTCATGCTTTTGTACTCCAGAGCGGAGCTCGGTCCCCGATATTCTGACTAAATCACAAATGAATTATTCTCTTATGCAATTCCAGTTTCATTTTCATATCCTGAAGAAGGATGAATGAGTTAGTCAGTTTTCTTGTCCAACGAGCTTGACTTGTAAATTGATCTGTGTTCATTATTTGAAGCTTATTAATTAATTCTTTCTAAAGTATTGTGGAACATGAAAACAGACAGACAACGACTTTGGCTTGCAGTAAGTCAAAAGCGAGAACTCGCTGACGCTCGTTCAATCATTCTATGCAGCTCCCATTAACTTTCATCACATTGGTTTTCGTCACATCTTCTATACAGTCTCTCCATCCTTGACTAAATGTGTGCTCCATTCATTCTCTGCTCTGTGGAGGTTGTGGGTCCTCTTTACTCTCCTTTGTATCGTATTTTCTATGAAATTCTTCACCATTCAACCTTTCTCTTCCATTACCCTCAGCCAACATTAACACTAATGTTTTCATTCATTCATTTGCCTACCAGCATGATATTTGCTTTTCCTCATCAAATAGCACATTAAAAGCAGTCGTTCTACTTCTCACACCCACAGCCTCTCTCACTCACCCTCTCTCTCTCGTTCTCTCTCTCTCACACTTTCCCTTCCTCACTCACACGCTCTCACTATCCTCCACTCTCTCTCTTTCCCACTCCATCTTTCTCACTCTCACTCTATCTTTCTCACTCGCTCCTACTCTCTCACTCCTTCTTCCTCTTCCAACACAACTTCCCTCTCACATTCTCCCTCCCTCTGTTTTTTCATCCTGTACTCTAAATTTAATTTCACCCGTGCTTTGAGAACGCTTCACTTTTTCCACCGCTTTAAACATTACGCGTTAACGTGAAAAACTCATTAATTCATTTGTGTTTTTCATGTTGAATTCTTCCATAATTAGAGTGTTAAAAGTGAAAATGAGAGAGATTTAGAGAGATGAAGGGAGAGAGTGAGAGGGAGAATGTGATAGAGGACGATAGTGAGAGACAGATAAAAGAACACAAGAAGGGGAAAAGAGCATCACATATTGAAATAGAGAATGTAATGGAGATTCTAAGCCTCCTGAACACTTCACAACAAACCATCTCACTATCGAGGAGAGATTGAGAGAGATAAAATGAGAATAAGGAGAGAGTGAGTGAGAGGAAGTGAGAGGGGAAGATAGTGAGAGACAAATAAAGGAACATAAAATTGGTGGAAGAGTATATCAGATATTGGAATAGGAAATGTAAGGGAGATTCTAACTCCATTGAACATTACATAACAAACGATAACAAGATCAAGGCCAAGTAGGATGTTGAGTTCCTGAATTTCAATAGCGAAGGCAGACTCCCACGAATCCTTCAGGCTTCAGAAATAAGTAGTGTAAGAAAGTATGATTAACGATCAGACGAACATTCCAACCAATGAAACACCTCAAATATAGTTTTGAGATTTCGCACAATGACATAAGTTCTGGACTTCTGTTATGTACTGTGATGAAACTTTTAAATAAATCTCATGAGAAGAGAGAATCAACCAGAAAAATTGTAATTACCCTTATAGAATGAAAGATTTGCTAAACGAATAGTTAGCGACCGAGCGATAAAGCTTCCTTATCAGATAAGAGTACCGTTCTATACTGCATATTTTTCCGGAGAATTATTTAATAGAATTTACTATTGATCAGCTGTTTTGTAGCAGTTCAAACACAGCTGACTGATTCAATATATCATAAAATGTCATGCCAGGATTTCATGCAAGCTGTAAAATTATTTCTAAAATTAAGAACTATCGATAAAGGACCAAGAATTTCGAATAAAAAATAAAATATATGTATTATTATTGTATTATTTATTATTCAAGAAATTGTATTATAATATCAAGTATTATTGTAACTAACTGGTCATAGCATGAACATTATATTACTGATAAGAGCAGGAGAAATTAATTATAACAGTTTCGAACATAATAAAAATTGTATAGGAATATTAAATTATTAATTATTGTTATAACTGAACCACATGGTGAATGAATCTCTTTGCCAAGTCTAAGCCAATCATATGCCATAGAAGTAGCACCAAAAGGGTGATCGTTTGAAAATATCATATGTCAATCTGTTATCAGACAACAAACCGGCCTTATCATTTATGCTAGCGCATGTACACTGTATAGAGGGACTCTATCTAGAGAATTGAGTAGTTTAAAGAATTATACAAATTAAGTTATTATTGTAATTAAAGGAATTATATTTTACTGCTTGCCACTGACGTCATGCCTACGTCATAATCATCCTACCAATGGCAAATTTTCATGCAAATTAATTACACAGAGATTCTCAGAGAAAAGGTTCTAGCCAAAAGGCCTGGAAAAAGACAGTCACTTTCCTTTTGAAATCCTCACCAGTAAGACCTCGTTAAAGTTACCAAGACCTATTTGTGAAATTTTGTTCGATTTTTATATGTTTTATCTGTGAGCAAATATTTGAGGCTATTTTATTCGTTATTTGTAAATTTGTTTCATCAATCGATAATTCAAGATTTTAAAGTTCAATTACTCCCTGATTTGATTGGTGACGGAGATATTCTAATTAAAAATTCCACACGTGCTGAGACCGAAGCCTGCACCGCCGCCGATCAAACGAATTTGATTCAAAGAAAAAACCACGACCGCCAAGGAGTTTCACGTGAGTTTTAAAATTTGAAGGGGCCCCAATCTACGCTTCGAAAAATATTACAGTGCAGAAAATATAAATTTTTTCCTCGTTAAATTAATGGCCACGCCGTCAAGCGCTTATTAATTATTAAGATCCTAGAATTTATTTAATATAGAATTTATAAGAATTTGTAGTTGATTAACTGTCCTCCGCTGCCAGAACCACGACCCCGAGCAAATTTGAAAAATATTTTATAATTTATTTTCACCATTTTTCACAAACTGTTAAATTTTATCAATTGTAAAATCCTGTTGAAAAATGCATGGTGTCATGCAAGTACAAGTACATTTCTAATCATTTTTTGTTGATGTTAAACTATTTTCCATCTGTAAATCAAACTCTGAATCTGCACTGTCAAATCATATATTTTACTATATTATATTTCAATTTTGTTAATTCGTCTTCTGAGTTCGATTATTTCTTAAGCCTGTCAATTATTGTGTATGATACGTTCTACATCATCAAGAACCGATCGAATACGATCATTGAAATAATTGAATCAGGCTGGATATTGGAACAGATCTAAGTGGATGTAGTGTGTGGGGTCAGATCGAGATTATTTATTCTCTGTCCTTACCTGCTCGTATATCAGCTTTTATCTGTTACCAACCTCAACTAAGGAGCGAATTCGTCAACTGTATAGCAGATGCAGCTGGAGATCATATAATTTCCTACAATAGAGCTTAAAACCCGACAAGACTCTGTTCTCGGAGTATATTCCGAACGATATCTGGTCCCAGTACCCTATCTTGATCCTTCGGAACTTATTAGAGACACAGTTCCGTGAATTATCTACATCGGGATTTTTGCTCGACCTGTATGATTTTATATGTTGTTTTCATCACAGGTAATAGCTTTAAGATGTCCGTATTCAGTGTCTAGCAACCGCTACACTGCTTATTTTTTATCACTATACAATCTGTCATAAGAAGAATCAAGGGTGAGCGAGTGTTTATGCCTCCCGCGATTCAGACAATTGTATCGAATCTTGTAGTGAATCGATCAGTCAGGTACTCACTTAGCGTTCACGTACGAATTTTCAAAATTTATAACCTCAATAATGGCGACTTTAGTACAAGATTCATCATACGTGTATCGACCTATCCTTGGAGGTGAGAGTGACTCCCCCAGGAAAAGCTTTACAGTACCCAAATAATATATTAAGAAATCAGAACTACAATATAAATTGCATGCACTAATGTATAATTATAGTGACTGGACTAATAATAAAGAATATTATTTTACGAGTCTCTTTTCAATAATATTAATAAGCTTTGTAACGTTATTTTTGGGATAAAGTTAGGAATAACGCTTTGCCTCCTGCTTGGCGTCAATCGGTAGAGCATGAGAATTAATTACTATAAAATCTGGTCGTGGTTTTCAAGGCTATAATTTCTCCAAGATCCTAATAGGCTCATTCCGGAGCTCTCACAATAATTTGATACTGATAATTCATAAAAAAAAATATATATATAAATATAATTTATATCCTATGGTATTGGGGAATAAAATGAATGGTACACCATGAAAAATTTGATACATATATTAAACAAATAATGTCAAAGTTAGGTCAATATAGAAAATATATAGAGCAACAAATATACAATGAAACAAGAAACGGAATCAAATCAGATCAGTACTATCACAGATCAGTACTATTTTCTAGTTCTATAGCACAAAACTTTACCATGTGCTTTCACTTCATTGATCATATGCATTTATCTGCATGTAGCTTTGACATCAGCTTGCTGTTGCTTGTCGATTTGGATAATCCTACTTTATATATTAACTTCCCAAATCAGAGCATGATAAATTGACAAATCAACAATTAAATATACATTAATTTCTACAGTTTGCAATAAATATATATATATATATCTCAGGGTGCAAGATTCGGCACCTGATGGAAATAGATAAATCAATTTATTCAATGAACCAGAGCAACATTATATTATTACAAATTATATTATAAAATCAATGATCATGTGAACATTAGTATTATTAGCTTAGAACTTAATATTCTTTCAATTGGTGTATCCTTTGATACATAAATTGACTCATTCCTATTCAATAAAATATTTCTTATACCATTTTTAAAACTTGCGCAAGTATTTTTATTAATTTCTTAATTTTTCAGAACCTTTCCGACAAGCTAGCTTATATTTCTTATTTCACTCGAAGCACTGAGGGCGCCCTATTCTCATTTCAACTATCTACAACTCACGTGCTGGATTTTTTATAAGCTGCTGATGGCGATCCGAATTCCTGGTAATCCTGGATTATTGGTGGCCAAAGTCGTCTCTTCCAAGGGATTAAGAAATATTTAAATGACTTTTGCTTTACTATAGCATCACAAAGTCTTATGGAAAATTAATAATTTGATTAAACTTCAAGTCATAAAAAATGTACAGTAAAAGATATTGTGCTCTATAAACTTTGGTGACTCTCCATGGTAGTGGTTGGCGGGCAAGTGGGCAAGTTCTACTTCCTTTTTAACAATTTTCATTTCCAACTTGCAAATTTGCATAAAATTTAAATAATTCGTTACTACGCCATTCAAGGCTTATTCAAATAGTTCGTGCTAATCTATTAAATTATCACTTATGTCACCCATCTGACATTATATCTGTCTTCGGGCCATATCCAATACATAAACTAAACAACAATAGTTCATAAACTCTTATCATTCATAGAAATATATACAAATATATTTGAATCGGCTCACTATTACCGCCCATCAATTGCTACCATTTGATTGGTTCATGCAAATTGTTATAGTATACATGCGCCTACGAACCTCCTACTTCCTTAATACATTAAATTATTTTTATCTGGGTTTTTTAGTACATTTTTTACATGCAATATAATTTTCTAATGATTATAGGTTGTTTCTCACTTTACAACAATTGGCCATGTGCATTTTTGGTTCTTCTAGTTGCATACCATTTAGTTACAATAAATTTCTGCCAAGGTGTCTGGCTAGATTTCACGTTATGCGACTCAATCGATCATTATGTCGCCGATCAATAGATATTTTACGCCTAACCTCAAATTTTCAATACTTTATATAATATTATATAAGTAGCAAAATTATTTCCATTTCTATTCGGCCGTTATAAATTTAGCCATGATACCTGATATTATCTAATCTTTAAAAACGTTATCGCATTTGGCGATATTAACCTATTATTCCACTTAGACCTATTAGGAACAGCTGTAGTTGTAGGGTAAGGATGCTTGGCGAGGGGGTTGCGGGGAAGATAGTAACCTGTTATCAACAAAAGTTACCGACTCTCGATGGATAACATAAATCTTCTAACAACAAGGAACTTTCTATTGAAAACACGACTTATCAACATTTTTAAAGATAATTTTTTGTCGATTCAGTCAAGTTGACAACTTTTTATTAATAACTCATGTTATCAACTCCGGTTTAAACGCAACTCAACAAGATGTTATTAAATTTTGTAATTAACATCAGTTGATAAGAAAAATGTTAAAAACTTGTGTTGATAGCTCCGGTGTAAACGCAGCTTAACTGTATGTAACTAGCGTTACATTATCCACAAAATACACTATAAATTAAATAGAATAGAATGGATCTTCTCACAAATCAAAAGAATCTTCAAAGAGAAGATAAATCAAGAGACAGGCATGTAAAATTTTCCCCCAATAGAATAATCTGTGTGTGGGGAAATAGGTGAGCAGAAAATATGGTACCGAGTATAAAAAAATTAATTAAAAAAAAGGTGAATCTGACTCTAGCAGTTTTAAGTCTAGAACTTAGCTGAATCCCGAGCTCGGAAACCGGCCCTAAATGAATTTAGAGAGAGAATGTGATAGTGTGAATGGTAGTTATTCAAGAGATATAAAATAATGGATAGTGGAAGGTTTCATAATACAAGAGAATGTAAATTCGCAAAGAGCACAAACCGAACTACGAAATGAAGAGGATATGAATGGCAGTGAATGAAGCTGTAAGTCAAGAGCAGAATATCAGAGCTAACATGCTAACTGTTTACCATGCAACTTCCAGTGATTAGTGAGTGCTATACATTGTGTGTGATATACAGCGAGGCCAAGCTCATTAGACAGATCGGTCACTTTGAGGCTTATTTTCGGGTGGGGGTAAGAGGGATCCCCAAAATCCCCCCTAAATACCCTCTCACAGACCGTTCAAACGCTCAAAACCCAACCGACCCTTCCAAAGCAGTGTCTAATTACCGAAATTCATCAGTGTCCCCCCGAATCGGACTGTCTGTGTGTGTTTACACTTCGAGAGATTGACTCTGAGGACAAAGGGTTAATTGTTTAGCCCTGTTGTGGAGCAGCAATCGATCACCATTTTGAATTTTGGGTATGATCATACACAGATTACAAATGTGTAATTTTGGAAAACAGGCCTCGTGTATTTGTTCATTTTTTTTTGAACAACGTCAATGAACAACTGGTTAGACAGCTAATCAACATCAAAAATATTGTCCGCAATCATTAATGACAGATCATTAGGCTATAGTCAGGTCCACGTTTTAATGGCAGTGTTAAATCAGCAATAGTATTGCTATCTTGTCTATCATTCAACAAAGAGGGTAACGCTATCACTTTCTCGGTTTGCTCTGTTGCCAGATCGTCTTTAAACAATGCAGAATTAATAATTAAATAACAAAATATTCCATCTTGATTATGAAAATTCTTTATGAAAGTATTGAAAAATATTATTTCTTGCTTGATAAAATATAATTGATCATTGTAAACAAGAATGAACAGCCATACTATGATATAACACAAGAATATTCTAACATGCAAGCTTTCTGTTTCTGCTTCACAATAATTATTAAAACATTTGAATAATAGAAACATTTTGCCATTTCAAATCAAAAACTTAACCTCCTTACCTACCCTTTAACCTTTCAAACCCTTCAGGTTTCTTCATCTTTTAGGTTGTGTTTATATTTTACAGTTTGGCTGTGCGTCAGCTTGTAAATTGGTGATATATTGGGATGATATATTTCAATTCTCGACGATCACATGCATTTCGCTTCTCATCAGCTGATCATATATATGGATTTGTACAGAAACAGATATAATAAGCAGCTGATGAGAATATAAAATAATGCGCGTGATCGTGGCGCGTAAGTCTGTACGCAGCTAAACATAATGCTTTTTGTAGCATAACAAGTCCCACTGTGTTGGGATCCAGAGAAAAACTAATTAAAATTGAACGTTGGAATATTTTAGGGATAGGACAGAATACTGAATAGATATTATATGAACAAGTGAGACTCTTTCCCAAAGTTATAGACGTGTTAAGCTGAGGACACTTTGGGTCATATGCTAACACTACGTTTAACGCTAAATCACGTTTACTTGTAGATATGGTTGCATTTATCATAATGAGTTTCATAAGGGGTTTAAACGATCAGCTGACATTTCTCTGTTTAAACCGAGTACCTGCATACGGGCCTAAGTGAGTGATGAAGAAGAACACTTTGATGGTAGGAGGGGAAATAGATTGATGACGAGGAACCAGGGAATGAGAATGTAAGGGAGAGGAATGTTGTTTGTTTTATGTTTAGAAAAGCTCAAAAAGTGTATGGTTTGAGAGATTCGTTGGTTCCGTGGAGCAGAGTTTTTCTTCAACCCCTTTTAACTCCACCACACTGTTAACCCTTTTAACCTAAAACCTCCCGAATGCTTGCTTCAGTTGTATAGAAGCTCGCAAAACGCAGGCGAACCGCGACTGAATGGGAAAAGTGGGGGGGACAAAAGTAAGGAGAATGCTTACGAACGTAGCAGAGATATGAATTGTTACTGAAACGAATACGAAGCAGGGAAAGTGGTTGAATGAAACGTGATTCATTTCTATTCAGTTTTGTCACATGATCGATTTTCAGTTCCCCTGCTACCACAGGTGAGGATTGATTAATTGATTGATTGAGTACTTTATTTATGTAGATTACAATATATACTGGCTTATACACTTATATACCATAGCTTACAATACAGCAAAATTGTAGATGAATTTACATAATATAGACTAAGAAAATAATTATTGAACTGTATATGATATGAAAAAGCAGTTTGTAATATAATAATCATATTGTTATGCATCTACATAAATTGGCGGAGCTTTGGACATATCAATGTCCATTCTTCGGAAAGAATATTAAAAATATCCTCCCCACTAACTCTCTACCAAAACGTTAATTTCGTTATTTAAACTGAGGAATTATTTATTAATGGAAATATTGTAAAAGTTTTAATCAATATGAATATTAAAGAGAAAAAAACAAAAAATTGATAAAGTAAAATAATTATATAGGAAGATAAGATCAAATAATTGATTAATAAAATGAAGTAGGCTGAAAGTAGATCAGGGTTATCAACTTTCAGTAATATACAGCAGTATGCAGTGAATAATTGAAATAACATGAGTTTATATTATATATATATATATACATATATATATATATATATATATATATATATATATAATATATATATATATATATATATATATATAATTCGTTCTATAACATGGTTTGAAGGTTTATATTGGTGGAATGGGTGAGGGATGGTTGTCATGTGATCGTTTCAGGGCCTAGAAAATACCGGGGGAATCGTAACTATCGTGAATAAACCAGCGACCCACTGGCTAGAGAGAGAGAGAGAGAGAGAGAGAGAGAGAGAGAGAGAGAGAGACAGAGAGAGAGAGAGAGAGAGAGAAAGATTGATTGACTGATTGATTGAGTACTTTATTTATGTAGATTACAATATATACTGGCTTATACACTTATATACAATAGCTTACAATACAGCAAAATTATAGATGAATTTACGTAATATAGACTAAGAAAATAATTATTGAATCGTATATGATATGAAAAAGCAATTTGTAATATAATAACTATAGATAATAATCATATTGTTATGCTTCTACATAAATTGGCGGAGCTTTGGACATATCAATGTCCATTCTTCGGAAAGAATATTAAAAATATCCTCCCCACCAACTTTCTACCAAAACGTTAATTTCGTTATTTAAACTGAGGATTTATTTATTAATGGAAATATTGTAAAAGTTTTAATCAATATTAAAGAGAAAAAAAAATTGATACAGTAAAATAATTATATAGGTAGATAAGATCAAATAATTGATTAATAAAATGAAGTAGGCTGAAAGTAGATCAGGGTTATCAACTTTCAGTAATATACAGCAGTATGCAGTGGATAATTGAAATAACATGAGTTTATATACTATATATATATATATACAATTCGTTCTATAACATGGTTTAAAGGTTTGTATTCGCGGGATGGGTGGGGGATGGATGTCATGTGATCGTTCTAGGGCCAGTCATTTGTTCCAAAAGATGTTCTTTTAAAGTTAGGATGAAGCTCGCTCGGCTCTCGATGGACCTGATAGAAACAGGAAGTGCATTCCATGCACGACAGGCACTGACTAAGAAGGATTTTGAGAAAATAGTAGTTCGATGATTGGGTATCCTTAAAGTACTTTCTCCGGTTCTAGTATGTGAAGCATCTATCCTCCTACCTTCAGAGACAAATTTGAAATCGTCTTTGAAATAGTTCAGATTACCGTATTTCAAGATATCTCTAACAAGCTTGACTATTCGAAAAAACCTCTGATCGGGAAGCTTTAATGTTGAACTAGCAATGTGGGCTGGGGTGATATGATCATGGCGTTGGAGAGAGTAGACGAAACGTAAACAGTAGGTCCCTTTCTTTTTCACGGGAGATATAAATATAGATCTTTTTCAGAACACCAGAATTATTGACGATTACAAATATCTAATGAATAGTTTTGGATTTGAATCACTCAATACTGATTACACTCATAGGTCCCGATTTTCCAACTCTTTAATAGATCATTTTTACTTAAAATCCGGCAAAAACAGAACAAAACTGAATAAAATTAATCTTATTCCAGAAATACTACATTTAGATATAACTGATCACAGTACAATCATACTTAAAGTTGAAGGATTGAAGAGATCCAACGAAGAAGCAGATACAAATTATAAAAAAATACGCCTAATCAATTACCGGAAGTTGAATAATATTTTATCATCGATTGATTGGGATAGAGAAATACCAGCAGTATCAGTTGATGAGGGATGGGGAAATTTCATTGACATTTTAAAAAGCGCTATCAAAGATTCACAAGAAAATCTTCTTTTAAAAAATAACTTGACACAGAAATATAGGTCGCCATGGATAAATAGTTATCTGATCAAGCAAATAAACTTAAGAAATGAGTTATACAAGAATGTTATCAAACAACCTAATAATGACGACTTAAAACAAATATACAATACATTCAAAAATAATTTACGTAATGAACTGAGAGAAAGAAAACAATATTATTATTCAAAACTGTTTAGAGAAAGCCAGGGAAACATTAAAAAGACGTGGAAAACAATTGACGCGTTAATAGGATTGAAAAAAAAAAGAACCACTAAAACTGATTGTTGACGAGCAGGGAAATAGCATACATGATAGTAATAAAATTTCTAATTCGTTTAATTCTTATTTTCTAAATGTTGTGAATAAAATGAATGATGAATTAGAACAAACCACATTGCAAACCAGGGAAGAGTCTGCTAGAATATCAAAAATAAGGTTTCCATACAATTCTCCAACAAATTCAATTTTTCTCCACCCTACAAATCCGGAGGAAGTAGCAAGTATAATAAGAAAATTGAAAAATAAATCTTCGCCAGGTGTAGATGGGATAAGCACAAGCATGATTAAAAAAACTTACATGAATTATTTGAACAAATTAACCGATCTAATTAACCTGAGTATTGCCAAAGGAAAATTCCCAAGCATGTTCAAACACAGTGTAGTTATACCTATTCCTAAAAAGCCAAATTGTAAAAACATAGATCAGTTCCGCCCAATTTCACTTTTACCGGTTTTTTCCAAGATTTTAGAAAAAATATTCAAGATTAGACTTGAAAACTTTTATAAAAATAATAACTTTTTTAGTGATAACCAATATGGTTTCCGTGAAGGAAGAAGTACAGAAGCGGCAATTAAAAATCTCATTTCAAAAATAAATGACAGTTTTAGTGTTAATAATAAGTGTGCAGCTCTGTTTCTTGATATATCTAAAGCATATGATGCAATTGATAAAAACATGCTTCTAAAAAAACTTGATTTATCAGGAGTAAGAGGAATTGCCAATGATTGGTTAAGATGCTACCTATCTAATAGGAGTCAAAGGGTCAAAATTAACGATACGTTGAGTGAACCCGGGGACATTACCATAGGTATTCCTCAAGGATCAGTGTTATCAAGTACTTTATTCCTGGTCTTTATTAACGATTTGACGGATGGTGACTTACAGGGAAAGATTACATCTTTTGCAGACGATACAGTTATATTTTATTCGGCCAAAACAAATCAAGAACTTAAAAATAAATTAGAAATGGATCTTAAGCACCTTAGGTGGTGGTTTTGCGAAAATAAATTAACTATCAACACGGACAAATCTAATATAATACAATTTAATCTTCAAAACACGGATAAGGAGTTAACTAGTATTTACTTCCATAAATTAGATTGTGCGCAACAGGTGAATAATATATTGTGTAACTGTGAAACTATAAAACAAGCACGTACAGTTAAATATCTGGGCCTCATATTGGATAGTAGGCTCACTTGGTCAGATCATGTACAGAAGATAAAAAATGAGTTATTTGTATACATAAGGAAGTTCTATTACCTCAGACAGTTATGTCCAAAAGAAGTATTGTTACAATTATACCATGCAATTATTGGTTCTAGAATAAATTATGGAATAATATGCTATGGGAATGCATACAATGTTCATATTAAACCTGTGATTACTGGTCAGAAACATATATTAAAAATAATTTGTAATAAACCTAAACAATATAGTTCAATGATGCTCTTCAGAGAACTATCAATATTATCAGTGAGACATTCTTTTCTATTCAAAGCATTGCTGGATTTAGCTGAAAATAATTTCGATATTCAACAGATGAGAGAAAGAATAAACCTCAGGAGTTCACAGGACATTAACCTCCCAAAACCAAGATTAGAACATTCCAGACGACACTTCAAATACATAGCTATAAAAATATTCAATTCACTTCCAGTAACAACAAGGAAAATAACGTCACGTCAGTTATTTAGGAAAGAAATCAAGAAATTCATTTTACAACTAGACAACCCGAATGATTTTTTTACTAAATTAATATAGGTCTAAATTTAGTATAATTTACACATTAAACGACATGAACACTGCAACAATGAAAGATCATTGAACTCACAAATCCCGTCCGGTATGCGTAAACAATAAGACAGTATCAAATTTCAATCACTGTCTCTTTCTTCAAAACGCATTCATTTATGGTCTAATTACATCAGCACTTTGAAAAAAAACGAAACGTTAACTATGAATAAAATTGAACTAAATATGAAAAAAACAGCAACCACTCCGTACATAGTTTTAAGTTTTGTGTAAGTGTGTGTGTGTGTGTGTGTGTGTGTGTGTGTGTGTTGTGTGTGTGTGTGTGTGTGTGTGTGTTTGTGCGCATGTGTGAATGTGTGTGCGTATGAATGTGTGCGCATATTTGAATGTGTGTGCGTATGAATGTGTGCAAGAATGATTATAAATATTGACATATTGATTTATTTCAATATAATACCATATTCAATTATTATGTTCTTCATGATATAATATTTAAATTTGTATATAAATATTTTATTATATATATTCAAGTGTCCCCACACAGGGTAGCCTATAGGGAACACATATTAGAAATTAGGAAACAATATTGTATTTGATTTTTGGAGAGCATTTGATTGTTTAATTATTTTTTTGAATAAAGAATTTTGAATCTTTAATCTTTTTTGAATAATTTTGAGAGTGACTTGCATATCGTTAAGAACAGAATTACAATACATTAAATGTGGGAAGATGAGGGATTGAACCAATAATAATTTAATGCTTCTAGGGAGGATATCGTGCATTTTCTTCAATGCATGCATGGCTGAGAATACCTTTTTACAAGTTTTGTTCACTTGTTCTGACCAGTCAAGAGTATTATTCATAATAATGCCTAAATTTTCAACTGAGCTACAGTGAGGAATGTCATTACCGTCTACACTAATTTTGTGAATCGATTCAAGGACAATATTGTTTATAAGACGAGAATATCCAATTATAATGGGTTGTGTTTTGATGGGATTAAGCTTAAGGCCATTTTTCTTTGTCCATTCCACTATCGAATTGATATCCTGATTCATTATTCCAACTGTTTCATTAATTTTTGTTATTGGATAACTTAAATAGATTTGAAGCTCGTCTGCATAAGTATGGAAACTGGAGAATTTGATAATGGAAGAAAGGTCATTAGCATACAAAGTGAAGAGGAGAGGGCCTAAAATTGAACCTTGTGGTACTCCATGCATAACGTTTTCCCAAGTTGACTTTTTGTCACCGACAGATACACATTGTTTCCTACCTAATAGATAGGATTTAAACCAAACTAACGAGTTGTGACAGAAACCAAGAACAGCCAACTTATTCAGAAGGACTGTATGATCAACGGTATCGAATGCTTTAGAAAAATCAAATAGGGTGAAGATGGTGCATTTTCTTTGGTCCATAGCTAACCTTATATCATCAGTGACACGAAGCAGAACTGTCTCAGTTGAATGGAATTTTCTAAAGCCTGATTGAAAGTTATGAAGCTTACTATTGTTGTCTAGAAATTTTACAACTTGAGCATGAATGAGTCTTTCTAGCACTTTGGACAATGCAGGTAAAATACTGATTGGTCTAAAATCCTCAACTTTATTGGGTGATGGAACTTTATTTAGAGGGCGAACCAGAGCAAACTTCCAGTTTTCAGGGAAAATGCCTTCTTCAAGGTGACTTGTTGAAAATGTATGTAATGGTTGGTAAAACAGCGAATAACATCTTCTTGATAAACTTAATAGGAATTTTGTCTACACCCGTAGCATTATTATGAATACGTTGAATTGCTCTGAAAGTGTCTTCTTCTGAGATTGGATGGAAATGAAATTGATCAGTGATTGGTAAATCTAAGTTTGTAACCTGCTCTTCAAGATCATCGATATGATTAGCAATGACAACTTCGTCGCGTTGATTAGAGTGTGAAACGAAATGGTCATTTATATTATTCAATGGTAAGTCAATTTGTGGATTCGATTTCTGTTTGCTAAGCCCGAATTCTTTTATTCCCTGCCAAAGTGATTTAGAGTCTTGTCTATTGTTTGTCATAAACGAATTCAAGTACCTAATCTTTGAGTTCCGTAACTCCTGTTTAACCCTATTTCTAAGGCTCCTATACTCTATCAAACTGTCCAAGTCAAATGTCTTTTTAAATTTTCTATGTGCTTTGTCTCTACGTCCCATCATCTTAAGTATGTCTTCAGTCATCCACGGTACTCGTCGTTCTCTATTAATCCTCCTTGTCGCATAAGGTGCATGTTTGTCATACAAAGTCAAAGTCCAATTCTCGAAAGTCTTGACCATGTCATCAACTGAGGGTAATGCTTCAATTTGATTCCATGGAGTCTGAGCCACATCAGTCAGGAAGGCGGCTTCATCAAAGTTTTTGAAGTCTCTGTAAGTGATAATTTTCTGTTCTGGCTTGGGTATCTTATGGGAAAGTACACAGTAGATCAAATCATGTCTAGAAATAGCTGGAACTGAGATTTGGCCTGCTTGAACAACTTCATTGGGATCACTAACAATGAGAAGGTCAATGAGTGTGTCTGATTCGTTAGTATGATGAGTTGGATCGAGAGGTAAAATAGTCATGTTTAGGCATTGGAAAATTGTAGTCAGTTGAAAGTAGTCAAAGTTACGATTTGTCATGTTCAAGTCGGTGTTCATATCCCCCATAACTAGTATACGGTTATAACAAGGCATAAGAGAAAGCAAGGCATTTTCGAAATCTGTGAAATGACCTATTTTTGGTGGGCGATAACAGATACCAACGAGTAATTTATCAGTACTAGATAAGGATAATTCAAGTAGCATAAACTCTGGTCTGGAACAATACTCTTGTTTAGATGTGATTAAAACTTTTGTTTTGATACCATCTTTCACATAAATTGCTACACCCCCACAAGCTTTATTTAATCTATCATTCCGGAAAAGATTATATCCAGGCAATGCAACAAAATTTGATGAAATACTAGGCTTCAAAAATGATTCGGAAATTCTGATTATATTGAAGTCCTGAAAACGGAAGATTGCTCTGAGTTCATCAATGTGGCAACTGAGGGATTGTACGTTAAGGTGAGCAGCCTTGAAAAGTTTTTTGAAAGAGTGGATCGGTGAGTATAGAATGTAACATTAGAATAAAAATTATTTAGAATATGAAGAATGTTAATACAAATATAAAGAATGTTAGATTTTATAATCCCTGGTGAGGACAGAATTGCTTCCCAAAAAAATGAAAGTTGACTTAATTTCGAATCTTGTATACGTTTTTGTTTTTGTTCTGAACGGTATTGATTCCCAAAACGAAACTAAAAAGGAATTCTGTCTAGAGAATACCAGAAGATTATCACGAAAGGACACATTAATGCTATGAAGAGATGATTATAGTATGGAAATTACTGAGATATTGCATTTATCCAAATGCTAATCAATTAATAATAATTATTAAACGAAAATTAAAATTAAATGCTGTAAATCACCCCGAAGACTTTTGTCGTTGGTTGATTATTATCATTTGTTAGATATTTATCATTATTATTTGTTGATATTTGCAGTAGCAGGAGTCTCCGGGATGATTTAGATTTTCGTTTAATCAAATCAAATCATTTATTTGCCATACAATAAATACATATTCAAAACATAATGAAAGAAAATACATAATTTTATAATCAAAAGTATAAAATGATTAAAATAAAAATTAAGCATAAATAATACCAAAATCATAATTAGATTCTCAATGGTAATCCGGCATCACCAGCAAAAGGAATCAAGCCTTGCCCGCTGGTGAGAGTTGCAATCAGCTAGTTACATTGGTTGTTTCCTAGTTTCATACAATAATAGAGAAAAAAAATAATCCACGCTTTAAAATATGCTTTAAAAATTAGATTATGCCTTCAATTGAAAAGAAATAGTTTCCTCTTATCCAATTTTTTTAGTATTTTGTAATTAATTTTTGTTCCAGATCAAAAGACTATTCATTTATGAATCTTGTACTTATATAAATGAGCTGTCTTTTAACTCCTGTTAGTTTTGTTTTATAAATTTTATATTCATAGGTTGAATTTGGTCTTAAATCATATTGAACTTTATCATTTAATAAAAATTTGTTTTTATACTTTATTATATATTTTGCTAAATTTTTCAAGTACAATTGCCTTACAGTCATCACATTAAATTCTTCAAATAGCAGATTCGTTGGATGCAATCGAGGTTTATTCAATATTGTTTTAATAATACACTTTTGAGTGATAAATAAGTTATTTAAATGACTATCGAAAGCCCCACCCCAGATTGTTATCCCATATTCTAATATGGATTCCACCAAAGCAAAATATATTGTTTTTAAATCCTGAAGTTTGAGTATTTTGTTAATTTTATAGAATTTGAAAGAAATATATTTGAGTTTTTTACATAAATAAGCTAAATGAAAATGCTATTTCAGGTATTCGTCAATAATTATCCCTAGATATTTTAGGTTACTTACATTTTCAATACTTGGACAAACGCAGAGATTCTTGTCTGTGCATTCAGAGTGAAGTTTAATGATACCAATCAATTATATTATGTTATGACATTGGGGCTCAACGTCCTCACTCCTATACAATATTGTATTTATTGATGTTGTTATTTTAGTTTTTGGACTATTTTAGGCTATTTAGTTTTCAGGCTATTTTATTTTGATCATTAAAGGAGTTGAAAGATGTTCAAAAGTTTCTAGCCAAGCAGATCACTCCTGTGTTATCGGATGGGCACGTTGAGTTGTCGGTCACGGCTGAGAAAAGTCGAGAAATCGAGAGGCCCATGCTCGGCTTGGATCATGATAATGTCATACACTATTATATTATATACTGACATAATGTCAGAGTATAATACAATATTAATGTGTAATGTATATTTAATATGATAAGACCCAATACAATAAGAAAATATGAAATATATAACACCAACTCAGCTCTTCTTAGAAGGCGACTCTACTACATTAGCAGTAAATTCATAAATATACTAGAATGTGAATTTCCACTTAATAATTTCCGAAATAATAAACACAGAAAAAGAGCCATAGAGGCATGGCTGAACTTGAATTATTTCCAATCGTTGACCTTTATACAATAATCAACTTCATATTCTAAATTATATTTTCGAACACTTCATACGCTAAATTCAAGTTTATATATTACATACCCGATTAAGCTGATTTACGACTCACACTGGCGCATAAAGGAATCTTCCTTTTGCCGGTGGTTTTGCCTCACCTACTGAGCTTAATATGCATGTGAACATAAATTGAATCTTCATTTTATAACTATTATTTATAATAATAATAATTATTATTATAAAGGTTTATAATTATTATAATTAATATTAAAATATTATTATAAAAATAATAATTCATAATTATAAAGGATATCATTCCGTTATTATATCTAATTAAATAAATGTATGTATCTTGGTTTAAGTGCAGTAGCATATTATATTTATTTCTTGTAAAGCTTTTTTGTATTTTGTTTTTGGCAAATAAAATTCATTTATTCATTCATTCATTATATTAATCAGGCGAGTTGAAGCTTCCGTCAGGAATTCCAATCAAAAAAACAATATTATCATTGAAGATGAATTTTATGAAGTCTCAATTCAGAATTTGTAAAAGAAGCGGTGAAAATATTCTGAATAATTGGGTCGAAGAAAAAGGAAAGGAGTTGTAATTTGTCATTAGTTAGGCTTAGGCCCAGTTGCACAAAAGCCTGTTGAATTTTAATCATGAATGAATGCTGCGAGAACTTATCATAGAAGGCTTCCATAAAAGAGGAAGTCTTCTCTGATTGGTTCTCGTGATATTCAATCATGATTAAAATTGAACATGCTTTTGTGTGATAAATAAGTTATTTAAATGACTATCGAAAGCCCCACCCCAGATTGTTATCCCATATTCTAATATGGATTCCACCAAAGCAAAATATATTGTTTTTAAATCCTGAAGTTTGAGTATTTTGTTAATTTTATAGAATTTGAAAGAAATATATTTGAGTTTTTTACATAAATAAGCTAAATGAAAATGCTATTTCAGGTATTCGTCAATAATTATCCCTAGATATTTTAGGTTACTTACATTTTCAATACTTGGACAAACGCAGAGATTCTTGTCTGTGCACTCAGAGTGGAGTTTAATGATACCAATCAATTATATTTTGTTATGACATTGGGGCTCAACGTCCTCACTCCTATACAATATTGTATTTATTGATGTTGTTATTTTAGTTTTTGGACTATTTTAGGCTATTTAGTTTTCAGGCTATTTTATTTTGATCTTTAAAGGAGTTGAAAGATGTTCAAAAGTTTCTAGCCAAGCAGATCACTCCTGTGTTATCGGATGGGCACGTTGAGTTGTCGGTCACGGCTGAGAAAAGTCGAGAAATCGAGAGGCCCATGCTGGGCTTGGATCATGATAATGTCATACACTATTATATTATATACTGACATAATGTCAGTGTATAATACAATATTAATGTGTAATGTATATTTAATATGATAAGACCTAATACAATAAGAAAATATGAAATATATAACACCAACTCAGCTCTTCTTAGAAGGCAACTCTACTACATTAGCAGTAAATTCATAAATATACTAGAATGTGAATTTTCACTTAATAATTTCCGAAATAATAAACACAGAAAAAGAGCCATAGAGGCATGGCTGAACTTGTATTATTTCCAATCGTTGACCTTTATACAATAATCAACTTCATATTCTAAATTATATTTTCGAACACTTCATACGCTAAATTCAAGTTTATATATTACATACCCGATTAAGCTGATTTACGACTCACACTGGCGCATAAAGGAATCTTCCTTTTGCCGGTGTTTTTGCCTCACCTACTGAGCTTAATATGCATGTGAACATAAATTGAATCTTCATTTTATAACTATTATTTATAATAATAATAATAATTATTATTATAAAGGTTTATAATTATTATAATTAATATTAAAATATTATTATAAAAAATAATAATTCATAATTATAAAGGATATCATTCCGTTATTATATCTAATTAAATAAATGTATGTATCTTGGTTTAAGTGCAGTAGCATATACTTATATTTATTTCTTGTGAAGCTTTTTTGTATTTTGTTTTTGGCAAATAAAATTCATTTATTCATTCATTCATTATATTAATCAGGCGAGTTGAAGCTTCCGTCAGGAAATTCCAATCAAAAAAACAATATTATCATTGAAGATGAATTTTATGAAGTCTCAATTCAGAATTTGTAAAAGAAGCGGTGAAAATATTCTGAATAATTAGGTCGAAGAAAAAGGAAAGGAGTTGTAATTTGTCATTAGTTAGGCTTAGGCCCAGTTGCACAAAAGCCTGTTGAATTTTAATCATGAATGAATGCTGCGAGAACTTATCATAGAAGGCTTCCATAAAAGAGGAAGTCTTCTCTGATTGGTTCTCGTGATATTCAATCATGATTAAAATTGAACATGCTTTTGTGTGAGGTGAGATGGAACACGAATATGCAAGTTTCCTTTCTATCAACGTTCCACTTATGGAGTAAATATGGAGCTAGTATGAGCAATATTTCAAATACGGGAATAAGTGATTGAGACAAAGATGATACATGGCTAATGATACAAATAATACAAAGATATGACAGTTAGACTTCATGAATCAATAAGAGGTGGAAGATAGATGAATGACGTGATGAGAGCACAATGAGGAGAGAGAAGAGAAAAATAAATCAAAAAGTCGAAGTCCATTCTGACTCCTGAGAGAGAAATTATATTGTGCCAGCAATAAATGATGCTCATTGTGTTCAATACAAAGCTCGAAATTAGAAGCTTGAAAGAAGCAATTTTCTC
The DNA here is from genome assembly GCF_014356525.2 of Nilaparvata lugens. Taxonomy (NCBI): domain Eukaryota; kingdom Metazoa; phylum Arthropoda; class Insecta; order Hemiptera; family Delphacidae; genus Nilaparvata; species Nilaparvata lugens. The sequence goes on along the minus strand of NC_052512.1, from coordinate 9,793,286 downwards.
TGACAACGTAGTTTGTACTGATAAGGCGTTTGAAGTGGAAGGATTCCCTGTCTTCTTCTTTGACACTAAGGTGAATTTCTAGAAAATAATGGAAGAGAATCTGTGGAACCAGTTGAGGGGAAAAATGAGAGAACCTGTTCGCTCTTCCAGTCCAAAATGAGAAATTATCGAAATGGATGATAACTTTTTGATAATAAGGAAACCACCCCGACCCCGACAAGTTCAATTCAATTCAATTCATGCTATCATTTGTCACAGGCTAAACAACAGTGGAGTTGAGCAGCAGCTCTGCTTGCTCCCTTCAAATAACTTGAGAATGTTGCAAAAAGTCCTAGACTCATGCTTTTCAAGGATTCTATATTCCCAAATTGATAATTATACCGGGTGATCTAGAATAACAGGAACATTTAAGAAAGCACTAAAACATTAGTAGGAAGGTCAAAGATGATTTTATTCAAACCAATTTGAAGTTCAAGATTTGTCATTTGAGAATTAAAAACATCCATCACTTTTTGACGATTACTTCTTCAAGATGACTTACTCCTGCACGAATACACTCTTGAAATCTGTGTTGAGATTCCTGCCCCGAGATTTGAAGTCCGTAGAAAAGTTGACGATTTCTAGAGCTAAGCTGAGAAATATCTGATAGGATTGTCCTTATATTCATTTGAAGAGTTTTTTACAGATTTGATTGTGATGAATTCCCATTTGACTGTTTCTGTGTTTCTCGCTATTTTATTACATATGACGTTATTCAATGTATCTGAACATTTGCTGAATAAAAATATTAGAATTGAATTGAATTGATTTGAGTAATGATCAACGATCAATAAATAAAATAGACTGAAAGAAGCACAATTCTGATTTCTCTATTTTTTTTTCTCTGAACTAAGCCTGACTCAGCACATTTCTCGAATAAAACTCTAATAAGAACTTTTTTCGAATAAAATCTCACACATAATAGCAATAATGACTTGTTCTTAGAGCATGCCACATCAATAATGACTTGACAAGATCTGTTCTCCAGGTAACACAGGATACATTATTTAGTTACTCAAGATTATGTTTGACTTTCAATCAATTTTTTCTACCTCATTCATGTAAAATGGAACATAAATCGTTGGGTAATCGTCAATATAGAATGACGAAAAAGGTAGGATATTATATAGAAACAGGTTACATAAATTTTATTATTTACTAGCAGGTAGCCCGTACTCTGCAAGGGTCCATTTTGGAACTTGACGCAATAAAATCTTAAAGAATTGAAAATAGGCCTATCACCTGTCAATTAAGAATCTATATGCGAAATTTCAATTTGATCAGTCCAGTAGTTCAGACGTTATGATGCGTCAAACATAATTCTTCTATTCAGTAGGTGTATACGCCAGTTCTTTCCTTCATTACATTATAGATGTCAGTGACTCATTTATTATGATTATACAATTTCATGTGGAATATCAATGAAGCCGAAAATTCTATTGATTTTTTTTGCTGTTCACATCAGAAACTTCCATTCCTTCTCCCTCATCGAACTTAATCAGTATTGATCAGTATTGATCAGTATTCCCTTCATATCATATTAAGGGAATATTTTCACAAACCAGAATAGAACAATGAGGATCCAAATGGAAATTGACAATTCTCCAAAATGAAGAGTGGGGGCTCAATTTCGAGAGGGATGGAGAGGAGGGTGGATAAAAGAGAGAAGAGAGAAGGAGTTATTGGCGAAAGTATAATAAAGAAAGAGACGGATGATTAGGAGTAGGAGAAAGGAAAAGAAGCGGTGTGACGTCATCGTGAGTCATGCCGTAATTTTTACACCAGTCAGCGATTTCTCCAGAGAATAGGCCCCATTTCCGAAATCACTTCAAACTACCAGCATTGTTTGAATGGGGAGCAATTGATGTTATTCAAAAGGGTTGCTGACAGTTGAATGTGAATTTCACAACAGCCGGACGGAATAATTCATCAGTTGCTGTTCTGCGTGAGGCACGCATTAATAAAATGGAAGACTAACCACCACACGAGTGTCAACTCGCAACTCAACAACGAATGAAGTGGGATGGAAATTGAAAAAAGAACAATGTGTACTCGAAAACATCATTCACTCGCTGAGCAGCGTCAAGCTGCAGTTTGAATTCACCCTTAAAAATCGTCATCATCACTTAAAAAAATCGAACACTTTCTCAATCATGTCATAATTTTCAACTGTCAATTATCTGTACTGATGAATACCTTTTTTTGAAAGCAGTCAATAACAGAGACCGCCTGAAACTATGAACAGACTCTGCTTGATCATAAGAGATAATAAAAATATCTCATCCCCAAAATTCGCTAACTGACGTATAGCCAAACTGTAAAATATAAACATGAAGAAGCCTTAAGGGTTTGAAAAGTTAAATGGTATGTTGGGAGGTTCAGTTTTTGCTTTTGAATAGTAAAATGCTCGTATTATTCAAATGTTTTGATAATTATTGTGTAAACCAGAAACAGAATGCTTGCATGTAGAACATGTTTGTGTTATATACAGAATGACACAGAATAACGGGAACTTTTAAAAACTCCACAGAACATTAGTAGGAAAGGGCAAAAATGATTTTATTCAAACTAATGTGAAGTTCAAGACTTTTCATCTGAGAATTGGAAACATCTATCACTTTTTGACGATTACTCCTTCAAGATGACTTCCTCCTGCACGAATACACTCTTGAAATCTGTGTAAAGATTCCTGAACAATCGCTGCAACATTTCAGCTGGGATATTGCTGATTTCATTTTCAATAGTATGTTATGATTCAACCACAGTTATTGGTCGAGTTATAGGAATGTTTGATTTGAGTTAGCTCCACAAACAGAAAATCGCAGGTGGAGAGATCATGGGACCAGGAAACGCAACCTGATCGTGTGATTACACTGTTACTAAAACAATACTCACTCGCAAAGTCGCCATTGAATGCCGTGCAGAGTGGATTTCGCTCACAATCTCATCAATAATTTTCAATTGATTGAAAATTGAAACATAATTCAAAATGAAATCCGCAATATCCTAAATGAGATGTTGCAGCCATCAATGAGGAATCGTCAACACAGATTTCAAGAGTGTATTCGTTCAGGAGGAAGACATCTTAAAGAAGTAATTGTAAAAAGTGATAGATGTTATCAATAATTCTCTAAAGGCAAGTCTTGAACTTAACATTATTTTGAATAAAATCATTTTTGCCCAACCCACTAATATTTTATGGCGTTTTTTAAAAGTTGCCGTTATTCTGTGTCACTCTGTAGTTTGGCTATACGTCACCGTATAATTTTCGGGAATACGATTTCTGCCTACCATCATGAGAGCATCCAAGATTCACACCGCTGCACCGGTGACGAGACTTTATCCGAAATACATCACAAAATCATTGCCTTCCACAAAAGCTTTTACAAAGTCATTCCACATTTTTCATAACAGGCATGAATGTCAAATAAGAGCACTAATGTCCGATGTCATCTTGGCACTTTTTGTGAGGATATTTGTGTATTTGTATGAATATTAGTATTTTTCGGGGGATTGATATTTTTAAGGCCATGTTTTATTTGTAAGGACACGATAAGTAATAGTAAATGTTCACTGCAAGAGCAATCACAGGGTAGAAAGTGACATTGTGTCCCTGAAAAATGTAGTCTATGATTCAAGCATCGAAAGTGATATTGATCATGGGAAGAGTACTTAAAAAGAGTTGAGTATTCAGAATATTCATTATAGTTTGGGTGGTTCTGAACACTTCAGTGGTAGAATCTCACCACAACAGATTAAAAAAATGAGAAATTCTTCATTAGGCGGAGTTAGGACTTCCAAGTCCTCTTTACCACTCAACCACAAAAATTGATATAAGAAGTTCTGTCAATTCTGGCCGCCGAAGTCCACGGGACTAGGTCACTGGCGCCCTGGGCAAATGGTATACTGGAAGCACTGACACTAAAACTCCACTTTATAGCCAGGTCACACAATTATATTTGAAATAAAAAGATTATTATTTGATCTTATCTGATCTCCCATCTTCCTTCTAACAAAATTGTTAACTTCTAGTACTCAAGTCTCTTTCATCTCCCTCCTAAAAAAATTTCATTATCACGTCTTGGTCTCTTGTATTCTCCTCTCTCTCCACTGTATTCTCCATCTGTGTACTCTGGACTCATGATCAACTACGAAACTTTTTCAGAACAAAACAGTGGGTAACTCCTCTTCAAGCTGCTTCACTGAGCCAACAACCTCCAACAGAAAATCGATCCTCCACTCATTCTCTCAGCCCCCTTCCCCTCACATTCATTACCCATCCCCACATTGAAATTCCACCCCAATCTACAGGACGTAGTATCTAAAGTACTCTCACCAGTTATAGTATTCCAAAATTTTTGATCCTTCTCCATGTCCTAAAATTGTCACATACCTCTTGCTCCCATTTTACCTTGTTTTCATCTCTCTCTGATCAAAAATTGAAGAGACTTGAAACATTGTCAAAGAATCCACTCTATTTGAATGAAAGTTATTATTTCTCAGTGTTTTCAAAATAAAATGAATTTTTTGATAATATCTCAAGTCTCTTCAATTATGGAGAAGCTCCACAACATTAATATTCACTCTACAAACCTAATTAACTTTGTTTAGATTATTCATATTTGACTTAAAAAAATGTGCAACTCGAAGCTCTGTTCGTGTTGTAAAATTACTTGTAAAAGGAAGCTACCTCCACTGGATCATCACAATTTCCCAGCATTGTATTTTTTCCGGATTTGAACGATGAAAGCACCATGGATTTGAGTAGTCGACTCAAAATATCGAAATTGTTCAACCGTCCTGGTTGTGATCCAGGCAGGATTTACTGGGAGGCAAACTATCGCATTCCCGAACATCATATAGTGACGTATAGCCAAACTATATGACACAAACATGTTCTAACACACAAGATATCTGCTTCTGCTTTACAATATTTATCAAAACATTTGAATAAAACAAGCATTTCGCCATAAAAAGCATAAACCTAACCTCCTAATCTACTTTTCCACCTTTTAAATCCTCAAGTTTTCATCATGTTTATATTTCACAGTTTGGCTATTCGTCAGCTTTTGAATTTCGGGAATGAGATGTTTTAATTTTCTGATTTATCTTGTTTAGACTTTGCTCAGAATATACGATCTTTTCTCTATTACTTGATCTGAATGACTCTATGACGTGAAAATTTTTAATAGTGTTCAGTTTGAACAAAGAATATAATCTCTGTGAAAAACTCAAAGACTCTGGAATGTTTTGGAGATTGCTGGAGAAATCAGGTGTAGATGTATTTGGGATTGTGAATTATTTCAGTCGCTTCAAGACCGGAAAAAAACTTTTCGGAACGAAAATGAGTTCCAATGAGTAGAGAAACTGCTTTCAGAAGTTGCGCAAAGTTTTCATGGTTGAGAAATGAGTTATGGTTTGGATTGTTTTCAAGAGTCTGAAGTCTAAAGATATGAATCGTGAACAAAGATGAAGAACAAAAGATAACAAGAAAGCTGGGTTTGGAAGAGAAGGGAAACATGGCAACAAAAAATACGTTCTCCGTAGAGAGCTGGCGAAAAATGATAGGATGGAATAAAACTAAGGAAAAAAAGCTCTCAGTGAGCAGTACGATTGGAACATGATATAAGTGACTAGCCGGCAGGCTTACTTCGCTCGCCTTATCCGTCTAGGCAGGGGGCAACCAAACCCTCCGATCCACCTGGACAACCGGCTGAATCATTCAGAAATGGGATCAGCGGATCTTGGGCGTTATTCAAGAGCCACCCAATACAACATTTTTATACCTCAACTGTGTCCAGAATTAAAAAATTTCTTTCAATTTAATTAGTTCATGCAAAATATGAGAAAACGCAGAAAAAAATACTGAGAACGCGTGAAAAATATAGTAATACCAATCATGTTGAGCGTAATCTGAGCCCTGAATTGGGAATCAATTTCTAGATCCTTGCTGAACTGCTGTATCAGATCTGGACACGATCTGTCAATTAGTTATTGAGAGGGCGTAGAAAAAACAGCAAAAACGCTACAAAACCGCTGAACTTGACTGAACGTGGACATCTAAACTTCAGGCGAAACTACAATGTAGAAGGAATAATAATATTCTCTTCATTCTCTGTGGCGAAACTTGACTCCCAATACAACATTCTTATACCTCAGCTGAGCCTGTGTACCAAGTTTGAAAATTTTTTGCCAATTAGTTAGTGATAGAAGCTGGAAAAACGCAGATTTTGGGCATATCTTTGGATTTTTTTTCAAACTCGTTCTTGGTGCGCCATACAATCATACAATCATGCCAAATATTTTAACTTATTTGGTCCAGTAGATTTTTAGTTCTGTTGATTATGAATGAATGAGTGATTATGAATGATTTCCTTTTGTCTGTCTGTATGTAACGCGATTACGGCCAAACGCGTTGATAGAATTCTATGAGATTTGGCAAGAATATTCTTTCTTTTGCTCATCGATGTATACGCAAGATTTTTTGAAATTTTGCATTTTGAGAATAATATGAAAAAAAGGAATTCCTTCATACTCTAATATCACAATATAATATTGTAGCACCGTGCTTCTCTCGTTATTTCCATACATTGATAAACAGAACACACTTCTCTAAAATGATCGTGTTTATATTTCACAGCTGGCTATACGTCAGCTTACGGATTTCGGGGATGCGATATTTTGATTTCCCACAGAATCACTCGCTCACTTTTAACTATCCACAGACGACAAAAGTCTCAGCTGTTTCAGCCAAGGATGAATTATCCTTTTAATGTCGTTCAGCGAGTTTTCTCGAAAATGAGACCTAGTGCAATTGAATTCTTATGTCATAAACCTACTGTGTTCCAAATTTCGTGAAAATCGTTAGAGTAGTTTTCGAGATCCGTTGAACATGAATAAATGACCATAAATATGAATAACCGAATATAAAAAATGAAATAATAATATAAATAACCAAATAATCATCAAACACATAGGTAAACTAAAAAATAACAAGGCGTCTGGAGAAGATGGGATTGTAGCAGAATTTTTAAAAAACCTAGGGTATAATTCGAGAAAAGAGCTAGTTTCAATTATCCAGAATGTATGGATCACAGAGGAAATCCCTGAAGATTGGAAATGTGCTCTAATACACCCATTGCATAAAAAAGGAGATAAGACCGATGTGAATAACTATAGGGGTATTTCTCTTCTTGCTGTCGCCTATAAAATATTATCAGCTTGTCTTCTTGAAAGAACCCAGAAACAACTAGAACCCAAATTTCAGATTTCCAAGCTGGATTTAGACCAAATCGTTCATGTCCAGAACAAATATTGAACTTGAAATTAATATCACAGATAAGAAAATTACGAAGTAAAGCCACAATATACGTATTTGTTGATTTTAAGAAAGCCTACGATTCAATCCACAGACCAACACTATTTAAAATTCTTGAAGAGAAAGGCCTGGATCAGAAAACTCGAAAAATCATAGAACAAACATTGACAAACACAACATCAAAAATAAAATTTATGGGAGAACTTTCGAAGCCTTTTGAGATAAAGACTGGTGTTAGGCAAGGTGATGGATTATCACCACTGCTCTTCAACATAGTTCTTGATAGAGTAATGGAAGAATGGGAAAAGAAACTGAAGGAGGTGAACCACTGGAAGCCAATCTCGCTGGGAACCAAGAAAATAATCTTCAAATTCCATACTTAGCTTTTGCAGACGACCTTGCTATAATGTCAGATTCATTGGAAAGTGCAATAAAACAAATAGAAATTTTAAAAGAATGTGCTGAACAAGTAGGCTTACAAATATCATTTGAAAAAACTGTTTTCACAACATCAATATAGAAGTTACTAAATTACAAACAAAATATGGAACAATTAAGAAGGTACCATACTTTAAATATCTTGGGGAAATTATATCAGAAAAACATGCACAAAATGAAAGGATACAGAAAGCTCGTAAAGGCCTAGGGCTAGTGCAATATATTTATAATAAGAGATGTATGTCTATCAATACCAAAATCAAACATTATAACGCAGTAATCAAGCCAACAATGTTGTATGCCAGCGAGACCCTAACACTTAGCAGAAAAACAGATACTGAAAATTTGAAAAAAGAAGAAAGGAAGATAATTAGAAAAATACTTGGACCAAGAAAGACCGAAGATGGTTATAGACTACAGAAAACAGCCAAAGTTGAAGAATACTCTAACATAGAAGCAGACATCAGGAAAAGGCGCCTTAAATTTTATGGTCACATAATGAGGCTTCCAGATCACAGACTTACAAAAAGAATAGTAACATATGTAGCAACCCTTAGTAATGGAGGTGCATGGATGAAAAACGTCAAGAAGGACTTAATACTTGCTAACATTAACAATGATGAAATATACAACAGGAACAGTTTCAGAGAAAAGGTTGAAAAATGGGAAGTTAAACCAGAGATGACTGTGCCAAGAGTGGGAACAAAATGGAGTGAAGCAAGGAAAGCGGAGTTCTCACTGAAAATGAAAAACTGGTGGATTGATAAAAAGAACAAGAAAAACAAAAAATGAACCAAATTTTGCTCAGCGTCTTCCATCTGGGAGCTTGACGGCTAATAATAATAATAATAAATAACCAAATATGAAAATATATACAGATATTGATCGCTTAATATAATAGGATATCATCTACTTTAAAGATAGGATCAATCTCTCTCACTCTCTCTCTCTCTCTCTCTATATATATATATATATTATATATATATATATATATATAATATATATATATATAAATGAATGTCTGTTTGTGTGTTAGTTTGTTTTTTTCCCTATAGACTCGAAACTACTTCACAGAACGGCATGAAACTCTAAGAATAATATGTTGTGTGAATATTGGAGATGGTTTCTGATCAGAAATTTCAATAGGGGAGCTAATAATAATTATATATTAATCCAATCTACAAACCCATGTTTTCGGAATTGTCGGCCGTGCGGCTAACGTGGACCAAGAAGATCCTTATGATTCAAGTAATAAACACGTCACTCTGTGATAAAATTGTCTACTGGTATTAAAACGGTAGTTTTAAGCACATGGGAAGTCCGTATTTTTTAGATGTAAATGAAAATAATGATTGTCAGATAAATTTCATGATTCACCAAATAAAGTCAAGTGTGACATGAGATACATTGACTTTTTGGCGGTACGAGGTTCGCCGGGTAAGCTAGTCGGACTATAGAATTATTCATATTCAATCAGCCGACAAGTGGATTATTCATAACATGCATTAAACAGATGTCTGGCCATGTCCGTCAACATAAGTGAGTTTTGGATCTTAGAGAAGACAAATAACAGTTTTTAAGAGTAAATTATGATTCAACTGTGAATTGTGATTCAACTGAATCAACTAGAACAGGCGTCATCAGATACTTGTGTATGAGAAAACTGCGTAAGGTCTACTGCTCACAGTACTACTAGTAGATAATAGATGAAAGATTATACATCATAGATAATATATGATATTTGATAGATAACAGATGATAGATAATACATAATCATGATAGATAATAGATAATATGAGCCGAGTAACATGTTATTGTCCTTTTAAAGTGATTGGCGACAAATCGTCGCAATTAATCGAGAACACTGTCGTCGTATCTGGTGTGAACGAGTATTTAGCATACCGTTTTACGAGTGATTTCAATGCAATTAATTTAGTGGATGGGAGAAATCCCATCCATTCATCACAAACGGTTTCAAAGTTGGAGGTTACGTTTTCAATTCATCAGATGATGATATTAATTTATAAATGCAAAATAAAGGCAGCTTCTCAATTAGTATTATTAGTCGAAGCATGATCGAGTCTTGATTGAATTAATTATATCGCTGATCCATTAATGATGAATTGATAATATCTCTCAGAGAATGTAATGATTCATTAGAAGTGTTCCAGAGCAATATCGGAATAGGGAAAAATAATGGCAAAAATAGAAGAGATTGAAGGTAGAATAATAGAGGTGACTCTATGCGAGGGAAGAGAGAATTGCGAGAAACGGAATAGGAAGAAGAACAAGAAGAAGAAGAAGAAGAGGAGGAAGAGGGAAAGAAGAAGAAGAAGAAGAAGAAGAAGAAGAAGAAAAAGAAGAAGAAGAAGAAGAAGAAAAAGAAGAAGAAGAAGAAGAAGAAGAAGAAGAAGAAGAAGAAGAAGAAGAAGAAGAAGAAAAGAAGAAGAAGAAAAGAAGAAGAAGAAGAAGAAGAGAAGAAGAAGAAGAAGAAGAAGAAGAAGAAGAAGAGAGAAGAAGAAGAAGAAGAAGAAGAAGAAGAAGAAGAAGAAGAAGAAGAAGAAGAAAGAAGATGAGAATAATAATAATGATAAGAAGACAAAGCATTATACAAATGATAATAAATTCAAGTGAGGTTCGAAATTACGGAGAACAAAAGTGAAATAGTTTGAAATTTCTCAGAGATACCTCAGAATTAATAATTAATATCACAAAAGGATTTTCTGTCTTGGGAGAAAAATTCTCATCGGTTGTGTCAAAGGGTTTTCCGGAATGGGGAAGAGCGCAGGAGTGATGGGAAATTGCCGGAAAGTGAGGGGGAATAGAGTTGATTGTATTAGAAAAGCCCTTCAGCGGAAAAACGATGAAGTGCTGCAGGGGGAGAATATTGTAAAGATGGACTGAGAGAGATGGGAGAGGAAAGAATATAAGAAAAAATAGAGAAAAACGATGTCGTCAGAATAAGATGGAGGTTGAGATCGAGGGGTGAGGAGTATAAAAATCAGAAGAAAGAAGCAAACCATGTTGTTTAAGATGAATATGAAGTACGGATAGAAGGGGATATATAGGGAAAATGAATGATGGAGATAGGTTGTGGAGAAGGAGGAGAAAAGGCGATTCTGGATGAGGAGTGATAGTTCTTCTTCTTCTTTTTTTTTTCTTCCTCTCCTTCTCATCCTTCTTCTTTTTTCTTCTTCTTCTAGACTTGGAGTAGAAAGGTAGGATAATGTAGTACTGGAGAGTAGAACGACAATGTAAAGGAGAGAGAGAAAATGTCAAGGGATGAAGTATTTTCAAAAAAAGAAGGTAAGGAAGGGGTGTGTAGAGCAGTACGAGGGTGATAATGATGATGATGATGATGATGATGATGATGATGATGATGATGATGATGAAGATGATGATGAAGAAGCTTGATTGGCAGGGAAAAGTGCAGTAGTTGTTTGAGGAAGTAATAATAATGATAATGGAACGAGGTTAGCGAGTTCTCACTTTTGACTTACTTGGGCCAGAGTCGTTGTCTATCTGTTTGTATGTTCTACAATAACTTTGAAAAGAATATTGATCAATCATCTTCAAATTTTGAACACGTATTCTTCGAATCTTTTTACAGGTCACGTTCCTTAGACAACAAAATTGACTCACTCCTCCGTCCTTTTTCAGAATATAAAAATACAGTGACTAAAAATCTAAAATCGTCAGCTGAGGAATTTTTGCAGTTTTTCCATCCATTCATAACATTAGCTGAGGCTATTTGGTAGATATCACACTGATAGTCCCTCATTAGGCCCAAGTTATAGGGGCGCAAATTCGCGCCGTATCGAAGATATTTATCAGATGACCACTTTCTAATTAAAAAAAATGAATTAGGATCAATTTATGAGGGATAAAGTTGTTGTAGCGACAAAGTAATTTTTCATTTCAAATAGGATCCCCAATAAAATCTACTGTCAAATTTGTCTTGTGATAGTATATTTCGCACCTAGGGCTCAAAATGTGACTTTTCCGGCTCGAAATCGGTTTCCGGAAATCAGAGGAATAGAAAAGATTGAAAGCCAGAACTATTTATGTATTGATAGCGTAATGTGCGACTCTATCGCTCGCGCAAAATAGTTATCATGCGACGCGGAGCGGAGCGTGATAATTTTGCAAGAGCGATAAAGAAGCATTACGCGCGAATTACATACAAATTTCTTTCTACAACTGCCCAAACCTGTTAAATAATTTATATCGGCGGAGTTCCAATTACCGACTTTTTAGGTTAAGATCTGACTTTTTGGCGAGCTGCTTACCATCAGCTGATTAGCGACAGTAAAGAAACTCTTCTGCGCATGCACAATTGATCAGTGAGCGTAAAGAAAATCTACTGCGCATGCGCGGTTTGTTAGCGAGCGAAAAAGTAGATTCTCCTCAGAAATGAGCTGTTTTATGAGGAGAATTCAGTATGTAAATTCTTTCTCTACGCGCAGTTGTAGAAAAACACATTTTTGTCCGTGGTGAGAATGCTAGTTTCTGCCACACAAGAAAATAAAACGATATAAAAATGATTGAATGAATAATATGAGAATGATTGTTTATTAGGCACTTCCGAAAGCAAAACTAAAAGATCATAGCTCTAGCAAATCTCAGTTAATTTGAGTATCAGGAAATTGTCCAAGTAGTTCCAAAATTATCCACCAGGTTTAGTGGTCAACACAGTGAGCCTACTGAGACAGGAGATAACAATACTCTGAGAATAGAATTTGAATAGTTTTTCAACTATAAACATTTCATTCATCCAAATGGAATGATAGTATCCTATTGCCAAATACTTTGTTCAATTCTAGAAGCATAAACTGATTCCCTTTCATAAACTAATATCGGGGGACCGAGCTTCGCTCTGGATTGTAGAATCATAGAAAATTTGTAACGAATGATTCAATATAGGCCTATAGTAAAGTTTATATCTATGTACTCATTTTCTCAGTCGTACAATATTGATTATTTTTACAGTTATATGAGGAGGCACAACAGTCTTATGCCTAAAAATGCTCCTTTTCAAATTTATAATACAGTCCAAATCAAAATCTAGGTTAAGCTACTATCACTCATCAGAGTAACAATTTATTTACACTTCAAAAAAGAAACACATCATCGATTACAAATAGATATACAATGAATTCGATTTAGAATGATATACTATGTTTGCTACAATATTTGTTAATATACTATGTACTATTCTACACTAATAGCATCTAGTTATTATTTTTCACTTTCTGAAGTGAACATGTTTTCTAAAAAAAAGTGAAATGAGCAAAAGTGAGTTTTTTTGCTGAATTATTCTTCTCCTGAGATTTGCTGAGTAATAACCCAAACATGCACTCGCTCACTCACTTCCATTACGGTATCGACAGACGACTAAAATTCCAGCTGTTTTTCCAAGCTCGTATTTATCTTTTAATGTCCTTCATCGAGTTGTCCCAGGGTTGAGACCTAGCGCAATCGAATTATCATAATATCATAAACATACTTTGTTCCAAATTCCATGAGAATTGTTAGGGCCGTTTTCGAGATCCGGTCACATACAGATATAAACATAAAAACATATAAACAGAAATTGCTCGATTAATAGTATAGGATTTTGTTATCATCACATCAAAATCAGCTAACTTCAAGGTTATTTTACAGCCCAAGGGCCGTAAAAATTTTACCGGCCTGGTCAGAAAACAATCACTTTCAGAATAAGCATTACATTCAAGTGTGGCGAGAAAGAAATACTACCTCTTTCCCTAATTCCCACCAACTCTGATTATAAGTTACGGGTTTCAAAGATTACATTACAAAATTTCATGAGCGAGTTTTCCAACCCAGGGGGTCACTAATAATATCATTTTTCTTCCTCAACTTCCGGTTTAGGAATTGTTGGAGGAGTAGGAAGAACGAAAGTGATTTAAAGTTGGGTGAACAAATCAAACACGGAGACAGTGGAAGGAGTGTAGAGAAATGAATTTGACGGATGTAGGGGGATGTTCCAGAAGAGGAGATTGGGGAGCGAGGAATAATAGAACAGGTTCGTTGATAGTGAGAAAATTGGAAAAGAGTCTCACAAGCACTTTATGAGACGATACGATACAAATGACACTGATGTAATAACATTGTTAGATAAAATAATAAGGTAGTATTTGTGCTACTTTGTCTTCCAAATTTATGGGCCATGACACAGTCCAAGATAAGGTTAGAATTTCACGTGTACAATTTGTATACAATTTTACTCCGAAATCAACATGGAAACTTTGAGTTTTGAGTTTGAATGGCCTAAAATAATTAGGAATATTCCACTCAATTACCACTTGTAACGATATGATATTGATATATTCAAAGAAATTTTGAACCATGGAAGAAACACAAACTTCTAAACACAGACTAAGATGCAGATGTAACCTTCAACTAAATCCGGAAGAGAAATAGCTCAATGTTACCTTATTTCTTCTCGTTATGGGCACGTTAAATATTGTCAAGACCGGCTGAAGTATGATAGTCCTAAGGTCCATTGACGGCTTCAATGATATATTGAGGCATTTTTTCTCGTTATGGTCATGTTAAACTGTCAATCCCGGCCGAGGTATCACAGTCGTGAGGCCTATTGATGGCTTGAATGATAAATTCAGGCTATGTGGAACTCCCAACAAGCTATACGAGTATTATTATTCTCCTCTCCCACTCATATTCATGTTGTACTTATTGTGAGAATTGATTGAGGAGTAGTAGTGGAGGATTATATCATGAGCATCAATGAAGGGGGGTCAGGAAAATCAGGATCGAGGGAAGAAGGAGAGAGAAGAGCAAGAGAACGTTATAGGGGAACTTAAGGGCCGGTTTCCAGCTTGGGAATCAGCTAAGTTCTAGACTTTGAATAGCTGGAGCCAGAAAATTGGTAGGTAGCACTACCTCCGTAAACAAAGCCATAGTGCATTCGTGTGACGTCAGTACAGGTGAAGCCTCTACACCAATAAAAACTCGTTGATTTACCCAGTCATTGATATTCTATCAGGAGGGTGAGGGTGACTGATAAGTACGTATAGTCGTTGGTGTTTTTGCTGGTCAAAATTCCAGGTATTTGAGTGGTTTGCTGTCTAGTGAGAGATTTAAAAGTCGGCATACCGGTTGGAATAAGGGCTGAAAACAATTGTGTCAAATATATTTGCGATTCCTCAAGTATTAACAGAGATAGAGCGGTCTTTTCATTACGATCACTTCGTGAGAATCAAAAGGATTAAAATAGCCATCATTTCATTAGAGAATTAATCTTATTTCCTTTTAAGAGTGATGAGTGGGTAGAGTAGTTTCATCGTTTCCTCACCCTCCTCCCAAACTGCCGAACTTAACTAACGGTTGATTACAGCCAACAGCTGTTGTTTGTGCAACGCTATCTCGCTCCAAAAATGGTCTGCAGATTTATGGTGTAAGTTTTGATTTTTTGGTTCAGTACCTACTGTTTTCTGGATGGGCACTGTCTTTTTATTTAAGTTATTTCGCTTTATAATACAACATTACTTCTTCCTAGCCTCTCTCACATTTTGGTAGAGAGTTAGTGGGAAGAATACTTTGAATATTCTTTCCAAAGAATGAACATTGATATGTCCAAAGCTCCGCCAATTTATGTTGATGCATAACAATATTATCATATTTTTCATAATTATTACTATATTTTGTAAATTCATCCATAATTTTGCTGTATTGTAAGCTATTGTATATAAGTGTATAAGCCAGTATATATTGTAATCTACATAAATGAAGTACTCAATCAATCACACATGATTGATTGCCTGTCATCTCAGGAGCTACCTATTTCTTCCCAAAAAGCCTTGAATGCTCTCTTGGCGCTCACTCAGCTTCCTTTGTCTCCGAGTCCTATTTTTTTTCTGGCAATAAGTTGAGTTGGAGAGTTTACAGGGTGCTGAATTTGCAAATAATTAACATATTTTATTCATTTATTTGAGTATTACAATAGTGCGATAGTATCCCTGTAGCTGTAAGCTATTTGAGGGATATATAAAAATAATCCTTTACATACAATAAAAAGCAATCAATAACAATAATTATATTTCTTGATTAACCTGATTATATTTCTTCATTTTTGTAACTGATTTTTTTCTTTTGTCCACTGCACCATAAATTAACAGCTTAACTTAAACTGACTTAACTAAACGAAATAAGACTTATAGAAAAAGACTTGACTCGGTAAGCGACAATTAACAAGATAAGCACTCTGGGATATTACCTAATGTTACCTACTCTGAACATAAATATTTATTGAATCATAATATATATCTTCATTGAAAAACTAAAATTATTCTAAACTCAAAAAAGATTATAGATAGTCAAAAAAAAGACATATAATTTATTTATATACTCGAATAAACACAACAAACAAAACACAACTCATTTCCTGAAACTAATCAAAATGATTTATCCTTATGAAGTGCACTTTGAGTTTTGTTTGAATCTCATTCTTACTCTGTAACATTGTCAGTTCTAATGGCAATGAATTTAACAGAAATGATATTCTGAATTCTGGAGGTCTTTTACCATACGCATTATTATATCTCTGGGTTCTATAATTCCTATGTCTCAATGTATATTCTATTTCGTTCATTTCTCTATATTCGTTCTTATTTCGTGACAAATCTGTGAACCTGGCTAAAGCTTCCACCGACATAATGCCGAACAAGTGACGTTCAACACCATTAAAAAGTGTTCCTATTAACCTTCCTACGGCCCTATGCAGTAACTGTTTTATATATTTGAGTGCTAAATAATGGACGGTGATTCCGTAGAAGAGAGTGCTCTGTACCATTGAGTAGTAGATCATTCTTTTAGTAGTAATAAGAAGTAATAGCTAATTCTTGAACATTTATAAAGAGCAGCTCTCATTATTTTCAAAAGTGATTTTGAATCCCATATCATCATCAAACATTATTCCTAAATGTTTTAAGCTGTCACAAAAATCAAGTTTCTGACAATCACATCCGTTCATGTGTGGATTATCTAGATATTCTGCTTTATGACCAATTAACTCAACAAATTCATTCTCATTGACATTAAGTCTCTGATTTCTGAATACTATTACTTTAGTCTTTTGTGAATTTATTTTTAAACTATTATTGAAGAAATATTTAATTGCCAAATCCAGATCTTTCTCCATTAAACCTAACCCTGCTCCTAAATCTTTATGTATTATATATAGAATATTATCATCCGCATATTGCATAACTTTACTTTTAAATTTTAGGCTTGCGAAATCATTTACATAAATATTGAATAAAATCGGTGATATTATGCTACCCTGCATCAATCCGCATGATTGTTCATAACTGCTACTAATGTAGGTACCTATTCCAATTTGCAGAGTTCTATCCACGAAATATTTACTTAATAACTTTAGTAGTTTGCCTCCAGCACCTATTCTTATTAATTTCTTAATCATGCTTTCATAATTTACAAGGTCGAAAGCTCTTGTCAGGTCGGTTGTTACAGCTATAACAGATTTATTTCCATTTGAAGATCTATTGATGTCACCTGTCATATTCTCTAATAAATCAATTGTCGATTTTCCCGGGATAAAACCAAATTTACTCTCATTTATTCTATGTATGTTCAGATGTTGTTGCAATTGTGCACCTATGAAATGCTCAAGAATCTTCATGAAGACTGAAACCGAACCCACTGGCCTGTAACATCCCATATCTTTTTTTGAACCTTTTTTGAAGATTGGTCTTAGATGCGTTACCTTCATAAGTGGTGGTATAACTCCAGTCTCAACAATTCTGTTGACTAAGTGTATCAATATTTAAAGTAAAATACATTATTGATTAAATCTTGTGGCTTGATCTTGTCTGGACCTGGTCCTGATTTTCTGTTTAGTTTATTAATGACCCAATAGAGTGTTACTAAGTTCATCTTTTTGAAGTTCATACTTTCTCCCACTGTTTAATTTCTATAGTTAAAACTATGTGCTTAATCAAATTTTTGTCTTTTCATCCCATCATTGATTTCCTCAATTGCTGATTTGAAATTATTTTAAAATTTTTCTGTCAAGTCTTGTATGCTTTTATCATCTATCACTTTGAAATTACTCTTCATTGAATCTATTATTGTTGGTTTTCGTTTTTTATTGATAAATTTATTGATAATTTCCCAAGTTTTTTTTTGTGTTATTAAAGTTTTTAGAAAACAATTTATGGTAATAATTTTTTTTCCATACGAATCTTATTTGTCAGTTCGTTTCTGAGTGTTTTAAATTGATTCCTTAATTCCACATTGGGTTTTTGAAATAGGTGGAAAGATTTTCAGATACAAACACTAATTGATCATTCTTAGCAAAGGAGGAAATTATCTGAGATTGCTTAATTTTAGGGCCTTTCCGAGCGGAACATACAATTTTTTCCTTCAAATTCCTACTTTTCAGAACGACAATGATAGGAATTATTTTGTTTCTTATTCTAGTCGGTAAACGGTGCGCAATATCAATATCTCCTATCACAAACTCAGGTACAATTTTTTCAACAGTTTTTGTCACTAGCTCATAAACATTCTCATCCTGATTTTCTTCAAGTCCAAAGATTTCTATATTATTTCTACGAAGCATTGTTTAGATATGCATTTTCATTTATGATTCGTGCCAATGTTTGATCATGAAAGAGACGAATCAGTTCATGATTTGTTTACTCAAAATTTTGCAAATGAATTGAATCCAGACTCATATTCATTTGTTAAAGAGAGTATTTTCCATGATGCTACTGAGCTCGAATTGTTTGTACCTCTTCCTTCTTCTTTAAGGACTAATAGACATAATATGAATGGTGTCAAATCCAACTTCAATTCACTCACTCTCAATATTAGAAAAAACCAGTTGCACTTTGATGAATTCATACTAGCTTATGATAAATTTCTTCAATCGCTTGACTTGATATTTTTTACAAAAGTACAAACTAAATTTCACCTGATGGATCATTTGAAAATTTAGGGTTTCAATAAGCATTTCTGGTTGCGAGAAAATGAAGGTGGTGGTGTTTGTATTTTTCTAAGAAATTGTTTTATCTTCGAAAACATACATTATAATTTTGTTACTTTTGAAAATGTTCAAGGATTTATACGTTCTAGTATTAATGCAAATTTCAAAACTTATTTCTTGGGTATTTATTGTCCTCCTAATTTATCTAAGTCTAATTTTATCAAAGAGCTCGATGAAAATATCAATAAAGTACCCATAGATTGTAACTTCTTGTTGTCAGGTAATATTAACCTCGATTTGAATGAGGATAGGTGTTCTATTATGAAAGAATACTTAGATACGCTCTATTCCAATGGATTTGTTAGAGGCATTTGGAGTAATACAAGAGAGGTTTTCCGGTGCAGGGAGTACCGGTTAGATCTTGTTTAGATCATTATTTTGTTCGATGGATGAAGTATGAAGAACCAATCTATACTGGTGTAGTAAAAATAAGAATAAGTGATCATTTTTCTGTTTCATGTTCATGTCCAATAGATCAAAATCTTAGTGTGAATTCAACTATTGGGAGTGATTATAAATATATTTACTTGAAAAATAGAATAAATCGTTACCTCAGCGATCTTGATGTTAATAGCATTTCAAGTTTGAATAGCTGTGATGAGCTCTATAATGAGTTATGCCGAGTCCATGACTTGAGATATGAAAAATCAAAAATCAAAGTTAAAAACAAATCTCAAGTTAAACTTAAAAAGAATTGGATGACTCTAGAGTTGCATAGGAGATCGAAAGAAAGTGATAATTTGTAAAGACACTATGGTACACCAGAGGGCTTGGAAGCATATAAGAAATACCGTAACAAATCAAATAAAGATATTAAAACGGCAAAGTGTAATTTTCTAAAAAATGAATTTGAGACAAACATTAATAGCATAAAAAATACTTGGTCATCAATCAACGTTGCCATGGGTAGACAAGAAAAGTTGTCAGTTGATGATAATATAATGAAACACATAGTGGTTGGTGATAGGCAGGTTGAGGAGGTTGTGGACCATTTCTGCAGTGAATTCACAGAAGGTGTTAGAGCTGCGAAACATGAGTGTAATATTACTACTCATTTAGAAAATGATAATGATACCAATGTTAATGTCCCTAGCTTTGACTTACCTGAAGCAGATGAATTGAAAATAGGTAATATCATCAGAAGTATGAGTTCAAATAAATCTCCAGGGATTAAAAATATTTTGATGTCTGATATAAAAATCACAGTATCAAGTTCATACCGATTATCACAAGATTGATCAATTTATCATCAGAGGGAGGTAAAGTTCCAAATAAATTGAAAACTTCCATAATAAGACCGTTTTTCAAAAAAAGGATCCAGATCAGAAATTTCTAACTATCGGCCCATTTCAATACTTTCTTCACCTGATAAGATAGTTGAAAAGTATATTTGTAATGAATTAGTTATGCATTTAAAAAAATCACAATAATTTAATTCCTTCAGCTCAATTTGGATTCCAACGCGACAAATCAACTTGTAAACTTTTATCCCAATTATGTAATTATAGTAAATTAAATGAAAATTACCATGTTTTTATATTATTTCTAGATTTCAAGAAAGCGTTTGACACTTTATCTTTTCATAAAATTGTACAGTCCATGAGTGAAATTGGTTTGTCCAGACGAGGTATTAACTGGTTGATAGATCATTTGAATAACCAAAAGGTTACTGTGAAAGTAGGAAAATCCTACAGTTGCCATGAATTTGTCACCTCTGGTGTGCCACAAGGCTCCAATCTTGGACCATTGCTTTATTTGGTGTCAGTAATTACAATGGTTGGTGTTTCAAAGGAAACTAAAATATTTCAGTATGCTGATGACACAGTTATGGTAGCCAGCCACACAAGTTTTGATGAAGCAAGAATATTGCTACAAAGAGACTCTGATAGAATGCAAAGATGGATCCATAATAATGGCTTGACTTTGAATTAGAAAAAAAACCACTTGTATGCATATGAGGCCGCCACGTCAAACCTCGAAGTCCACTAATACTACTATACATTCCTTAAATTATCTACCTGAAAATAACTTTGTATCTCCTTGTACTTGTTATTTTGATCTTGTACTTGTAACTTGTTCATTGATGATTCTTCAAAGTGGGGTCCTCACATAAATAGTGTATGCCAGCGTCTTCGCTCATGTCTATTTTGTTTATATAACTTACAGCGATCTGTCTCAAAGAAGACATTGAGAGTTGATTATAAACCTCTAGCTGAATCCGTAGTAAGATACGGTGTCAATGTTTGGGGTAATGCAAGTGGCTATGAAATTGATAGAGTTAGGAGATTACAAAATTCCTTGCTGAAAATAGTTCATTCTAAACAAGAGAGTTACCCTAAGCCGAATTTGTTTAAAAAATAGAGCATTCTTCCTGTAAATGATCTATTCAGATATGATATCTTATTAAATAATTATTTTCCTAATAACTATAAAACGGCAAGTAGAATTTTGCATGAGCAAAGACAAGGTGCTGCATATAAGAGGTTTATTGTGCCCGAATACAATAATTATCATGGTGGATGTGGACTTAGTTATCTTGTACCAACTATTTTCAATGAGTTGCCAGATGATTTAATTGGTCTGGATAGAATTTCAATTGTTAAAAATAAGATGAAACACTTTCTGTTAAATAGTTTGAGTGAATTTGAATGATCTTCATGAATTCTTTCTTTTTTTTCTTGTGTATTATTGTTTGTGATAAGCAACAACTGAAAACCCATTGTTTTATTATTCTATTGCTACACAATACAATTAAATGAATTATTATCAATGTATCAATCAATTTTTTTTCTACTCAAGATTGACAATAATTATTCCTTCTTTTGTTATGATTTGAATTGAGAATTATTTCATTTATTATTTATATTATTTTGAAATCACTGATTGATCATATTAATGTACTATTTCCATGTTTTTTTAAATATAATGTAGAACTTGACTCCTCCAGTCAAACGTTCTTTAGAAGGATTTGGAGATTTATATTTCGACTGATTCATAATTTTTGAATTATTCCACTGAAAAGGAATTCTTCTTATTTTCTGTCATCCTTGCTTTTTTTTCATTCTTCATTTGTTTTGTTTGTAAGATTTCTTTTTATAAGTGCATTTTTCATTTTCGTTTGTTATATTTTCTATAATAAACTCCATTCTTCTGGGGGTACCAGGACGAAGGGAGAAGGAAAAGGAAAGGAAAGATTGTTATTATTACTAGTAGTTCTGTGAACAGTAGACCTCGCGCTCAGTGAGCTACATTGACATGTTGTTATGTTTTCTCAAAAATCAATAAATAATTTATCAATTAAAAATGTCTGGAAAAAATCCTAAATAAACATAGAGCTTTCTGTCCTATATCGTACCGTGACGTGTTGTCCCGGAATATGAGTGTGAGCACTGTTATCAGGTCTGGCTGCAACTGTCTACAACGTTGATGGAAAGATACAATTTCCAAGATGTTCGATGTTTTTGAATGGGTAGTATCATAGTCATTTGTCTACTAACGTTAATGGAAGAAGATACTTCTTGTAGATGTTCGTTTTTTTTGAACGGGTAGTATTATAGTCCACTAGACAGCTGATTTATTAATAATAATTTTTCTATAGTCTGATTTTTACTCTAATATTGGCGTATGAAGGAGGCTCCTTTTTCATTTTATATTATCCTTGAATTGCAAAATTTCCAAAAATCTTGTATATACGTCGATGCGCAATTTAAAAAGGAACATACCTGTTAAACTTCATGAAAATCTATTACCACGTTCCGCCATAATTGCGCAACATAAAAACATATAAACTATAGTTTGTTTAAAACTACTTCATACTTCGCCTGGAGGGGCGAACTAACGTTGGTGGGAGCTGACAAACCAGTTCAGCCAATTGGAACGGGAATAGAACCACGCGGTAGTCATGGCAACAGGCATAGATGCCAGATTGTTTAAATACATCGCAACTCGGAAAGGATCAAGGAACCATCATCATTATTATAGAGTTTTCTTGTACCCAAAATTGATTTGATGGAAAGTACCTACTGACCGCCTCTTCTTTCCCTGTCTGTAGGCTTATAAGAGAGTACTCATTATTCTCACTCGTGAATGACCGTGTAAATACGGCAACACCGGCAACACCGCGGCAGCTGCATCCCATCCTACTCACCGTATCCCTCCAAGTACGAAGTAAATTAAAACACACTATAATAAACATTAAGAGAAATGCCAAACCGTCGACTTGAATCTTTGACCTCACTTCGCTCGGTCAATAATAATTATTATTATTATTGAAAAATATTTTTTGTCTTATTAACTAAGTAGACGGAGATCAATTCTGATCTCAAGACTAAAATAGTTGCGATTCAAAGCAGAGACTCATTCACTCTTTTCCAGATCAGAGGCTTAAAAACTTGCGTACAATATTAGTTGTACCAAGAGCTGCTGCTTTCTGCATAATACTCATATGCCCGTTCTCCAACTGCAGTTACTCCATTGCTTGTCTCCATTCTTTTGTGACCAGTCCATTGGCAGACACTACTATAGGGATTATTACCACCTTCCTTAATTAATACATATATTCCAGTTCAACTGACAGGGGCTGGTATTTTCTTTTCTTTTCAGCAATAGTACTCACAAGATTCTCATCAAGGGGCACTGCCACATCAATTATGTAAGCCTCTTTATTCTTTCTGTGAAACAAGACGATGTCTGGCCTGTTAGCCACTTTATTATCATTATTATTATTATTATTATCATTATCATTATTATGATAAGCAACAACTGAAATCCCATTGTTCTATTATTCTATTGCTACATATTGTTACACAATACAATCAAATGAATGATTGGCTGTATCAATGTATCAATTAATTTTTTTTTCAACTCAAGATTGACACTTATTTCTTCTTTTGATATGATTTTGATAGAAAATTATTATCTGAGATCACCGGTTGATTAAATCAATGTACTATTTCTATTGTTTTTTTAAATATAATGTGAAACTTGACTCCTCCAGTCAAACCTTCTTTAGAAGGTTTTGGAGAATTTATATTTCGTCTGGTTTCTTGAATTATTATTATTATTATTATTATTATTATTATTATTATTATTTTATTATTATTATTATTATTATTTATTATTATTATTATTATTATTATTATTATTATTATTATTATTATTATTATTATTATAATTATTCTATCAGATCATAATCCCCTGGTGGGAGACTTCAGAATAAGAATGAGAAAGAACAAATCAAATGATGAGAAATTAAGATGAGAAATCAAAGGCAGAGGTGATACGGACTCTTAATGATCAGTATGAAAGAACAGACATAAGTAATGTGGGAATAGAACCGGAAGGTCTACAAAAATAGTACAACATATAAAAACGGATTTGCTGAAACCAGATAAGAGGAGGAATATACCATGGATGACCGCAAGGAGATACTTGAACTTATAGAGGATAGAAGATTGTCAAGGGGTAACAAAGGTGAGTACTGTAGGATCCTAAAGATCATTGTGAAGAAAAAGAGAAGCCAAAGAGAGGGAAATGATTGGAAAGTGTAAAGAGATATTTACAGAGCAAGCACGACGACTTCAACATCTACAAGAAAGTGAAAGAGCTTACCGGGACTGGCCGAAGGAAGACAGGAAGAGTGCTATTATCAGATGAGGAAGATGTAATTCTATATTTGGAAGAGAAGAAAGAACAGTGGACAAAGTACATTGGGAAACTGTTCGAAGACAGCAGAGCTGGAGGCATCCCACATGAGGCTGGAGAGTGTGGACGATGCAGCAATCAATCAAATGAAGAACGGGAAAGCAGCTGAGCCCGATGGAATACACGCAGAGTCTCTAAAACTCCTTGGAACCGAGAACATAAAGCGGTTAACAAGCATTTTTAATCAGATTCACACATCGGGCAGGATCCCAGAGACATGGCTGAATTCGGAGTTCATCACTTTACCAAAGAAACCAAGTGCCAAGACCTGTGACGACTATCGCACCATCAGCTTAATGAGCCATGTGCTGGAGCGGTTTCTGAAAATAATTCGTAAACATATACAAACTGTTTCAAGAACAGTTAGCGCTGAATCAATTCGGTTTCTTGGATGCTGTAGGTAGCCCTCTTTAGCGTGCAAGTACTCGTATTTCAACGAATCAGAGATGTTAACTGCAGCGTATTTGCATGTTTTATAAATTATAAAAAAGCATTCGATCGCGTAATACACGAGAAGATGATGGAAATACTCAGAATCATTGGAATAGATGCAGGAACAACTAACATAATAATAAACCTGTACTGAAACCAGTCCGCGGTACTCAAAATACAGGGATAGCATACAGAGGAGATAAATATTCAACGAGGAGTGAGGTGAGGATATATTCTTTCACCTATCCTTCATAATTTACAGTCTGAATTCATCTTTAGGGAAGCACTTGAAGACATAGAAGAAGGCATATCCCTCAATGGCCTGTGTATCAATAATACGATAATGTA
The DNA here is from genome assembly GCF_014356525.2 of Nilaparvata lugens. Classification (NCBI taxonomy): domain Eukaryota; kingdom Metazoa; phylum Arthropoda; class Insecta; order Hemiptera; family Delphacidae; genus Nilaparvata; species Nilaparvata lugens. Next base: position 9,767,958 of record NC_052512.1, on the reverse strand, counting down.
CTGAGCGTACTGATAATCCATATCACGTATCAGATATACGGATGATACCATCATCTTTGTCTGCAGGTTTGCAGGCACTTTTAAACAAAGAGTTTCACAAGTATGTGCTGGATATGGATTAGAAATGAACGTAAACAAGACAAAACTTCTAATAGTTGACAAGGAAAAAATCAATAATGTCCATATCACTGTCAAAAACATAAAAATAGAGAGAGTGAAGCACACACTTGGGGATTGAAATGAATGAAAATTGGGATAATGCACGAGAGATGAAGTTCCGAATGGAAAAAGCAAGAGCAATATTTGTTGAGATAATTATTTGAGTATCACAAAATAACCCTTGCCACAAAAGTCCGCTTCTTCAGATGTTATGTCTTCACTGTGTTGCTGTATGGAGTTGAAACATGGACAGTTACACAAGAACTCTCTAAGAGGCTGGAGGCCTTCCAAATGTGGCTGTACAGGATGTTGCAAATCTCTTGGGAAGACAAGGTCACTAATGTAGAGGTCCTGCGTCGCATAAGTAAGGAAACGGAAATCATGAACACCGTAAAAAGTCGCAAGTTACAGTACTTGGGTCACATTATGCGGAATGAGAAGAGATACGCACTGCTGCAGCAAATACTCCAAGGCAGAATTAACAGCAAGCGAGGCCGAGGAAGAAGAAGAACATCATGGTTTGCAAACCTGAGGCAGAGGAATGACAAATCATCCGCAGAGCTGTTTCGCATCGCAACCAATAAGATCAAAATTGCACTGATGGTCGCCAACATCCGAACCGGATAGGCACCCTAAGAAGAAGAATATCGGCTAGTGTTTTATTGGTGTAGGAGCGCTACCTGTGCTGACGTCACACGAATGCTCTATGACTTTGTTTATGGAGGTAGTGGGCGTAGACATCATCAACGTTTGAATAATATTTCGAAAAACTAAAGAGTCAAACACAATATAGGATAAAGAGGGAAACGTGTAAAGTATCAGCTATTTTGAATTATTTAGGAATGTTTAATTTCGTTGAGGAAAAACGTTTCCAATTATTGAAATAAGAAAATGAAGATTGACATGAGGCTGCGACTAAACCTCCGTTTCGGAGAGCCAATATTCTTACTTCAGCTGTTTAAAGTCTTGAACTTAGCTGAATCCCGAGCTCGGAAACCAGCCCTTAAAGTTTGGGAAGAGGAGAGAGGAGGAATAAAAATTCATTGACTCACAGGTAGACCCCAGGGAAGAGGAGATCGTCATGATCCAAAGAGTGATAAAAAGAGGGTTACTTTTTGATTGATGACTTGAACGTTTACAGACCTTGAGAGGGAAAAAAGAAGGAAGAAAACCCTTCCTCATGAAATACTCATATAGACAATGCAAGACTGACTTCGTTCAGCGCATGGCACCGCTTGCTTTGTGAACAATGCAATTGTTACAAAAACCTTGTAGCACAGCGTTCCAATCTTACCTCAACTATCCTGCAGATTGGGAACAAAATCATCATCATCTCTCTCTCGATCATTGAAGAATTGATTTTATTGAATAAAAATATATTTACAAGCATGAAAATAGATCTTTGACTTTGTCTTTCTAATGACCAAGTTTCAATTATTCTGGTTTCGTCTGGAAAAACATTAGCTTTGAGTTGATTCCGTAGCCCTGCAATTACAATTGTCTATACGGAACAATAGACAATGTAGTCTATTGTAGGAATGGATTCTCTTGAAAATCGAAGTGGTGGAAGAGGAGCAGAACTCTTTGAACTTCACTATAATGAGGTCCACGTTATAATGACAGTGTTTGATTAGCAAATAGTATTCCTTGTCTATCATTCAACGAAGCAAATAGCGCTTACTCTTTCTCGCTTCGTTCTGTTGCCAGATCGTCTCTTAACAATTCAATTAAATTTATTTTTTATACACACATACAAGTTTGATACATAGATTAACAAGAAGAATGCATGCAAACAACAACAAAACCATAAACATTAAACAAAAAAAAAGTGGTTAAAAAAAAAGAGGGGATATTGGAGGGTTTTTCCAACTATGGATATCCATGTACTAGGAAGACCTTCAATCCTTGAGATGGTGAAACAGGTATCAGGGAAAGTAAATAGACGGTATCAATGTGAATAGATGGCATACAATGTAGATTAATAATATTAATTGAAAAAATATTTCATCCTAATTTTATCATCAAAACTCATTATGAAATTATTGAAAAATATAATTTCTCGTTTTATAAAATATATTGATTATTTTAAACAAGAATGAACAGTTAATATTACATCAATAAATCTGTTTCAGCTATCGTCTATAGGAGGCAAAGACAAGACAGAGGATCGGCAACATTCTTCTCCTATCTTTCTCCACTGCCATTATAACGTGGACCTCACAATACTTTACTGATGAATGAAACATAGCATCATGGGACGAAACATACAGCAGAATGCAAATATGATGGCGAGGACGTATGATAGCACTATCGTATAATGATTATTGCAATCAAATCGTGGGTTGGAAGCGCTCGAAATACGGGCACGGTTCATTGAATCACACTCACTTCATCCAGAATACGTGATACGACCCGAATGTGTAATAAGCGAATAACAATTGTTTTGTTGATCATGCATCCACATGACCGAGCCACGTAATGTATGAGTGATCATGATTGCAGTGCCTACACTCTCCACTCTCCAGAGTAAACATGGAGTGACTAGGAGCGTACAGTGTGGTCACGACGAGTCTTCTTTCAAATCAGTTCAATGATTTGCGACCATTTTGTTATTAAATTCGAATAGTTTTCCTGTGCTATTCAGAGAGAATTTATTGCAAAAACAGACTCGTCCCTTCGTAGATTAGAAATCTACTTCGACTAAATTTTTTACACTTTCGCAGGTAACCCGTGCCCTGCAACGTCCATTTGAAAATCTGACAAACTGAAAACTTGACGTGATGAAATATTGAAGAATTGAGAATAGGACTATAACCATCCTCGGTTAATTAATAATCTATAATTATTGTTAAACAAAAATCCAAATTAAATGCTTTAATTCACTTCGAAGACTTTTGCTACTGCAAATATTGACAACAGGGTGAACAGCTAGATGGCAATTCGATGAGCGCTACTATTCTGAAATTATTTATCAACCCGGGAATCGAACCCAGTACCTTATAATTACCGGTCAGGAATGCTTACCCTTACACCAAACTGACAATCTCTGGATAGCAGCGCTCATTCTAGTGAAAATTATTAATATCAATTCATTGGCATTCGAATAATTGCCAAGATTTCCATCTGTTAAATAATCTCAGATTCCAAGTTAATCAGTCCAGTAATTAAGACATGATCATGCGTCAAACAAATTCCTCTCCCGTACGTGTATAAGCCAGTTACCCTTACCTTTACCTTCACTTTATTTCAGTACCGATAACAAACTTAAGCAGGTTGAGGGTAAAATAGGATAGCTTATCTATCTCAGATTAGGTGCAAAAAAGAGTAGAAGTGAAGACTGTTTTTAGCATTCTTTTCCTCCACTTCACGACCCTTTTCAATACTCTTTCAGAGTTGAACTGCTTTTTGTTATCTCTTTCTCATCCATTTTATCATAATATATATCTCTCTCTCTCGCCCTCTCTTCCCTGCTTCATATTTCTGTTTCCTGTTTCACATTTCCCTTTATCTCAATTATTGCTGTCTTTCATATTATTTTTCAGCCAGTTTTCAGCGTAATATCTCTCGGGCATAAAGTTACACTCCTGCTTCTCTGTAATTTATGCCATTTTTATTCTCCATTTCAAAAGTTCTAAGTACGGCATGTTATTTATTCATCCAACGATATAAGACTGCCCGTATTCCTATTCCGAATTTCTCCTTGCAATTGTTATTCTCTCCATGCTTCCCTTCTTCCTGCCTGGCACCTTCTTTTTGTCTACTCATTTCCTTCTGTTTCCCGGCTTTTATCATTCTGTACCAATTACAGTTTGTATTGTTCTCTGTATTTCATTGAATCCTTTTCTGTCAATCTTTCTAACTCATCAGCCATTTTTTATTTTCCTTCTCACTTCTTCTTCTTTCTTCTTCTCCACCCTCTTCCTCTTCTTCTTCTTCTTCTTATTCTTCTTTATCTTCCCCACCCTCTTCTTCTTCTTATTCTTCTTTATCTTCCCCTCCCTCTTCTTCTCCTTCTTCCTCTTCTTTTTCTTCTGTAAACCGTTGACCTCTTTGCTATCCCCAAACAAATTCCCAATTTTCATTTTTTGTCAATCTTCTTAACTTATCTGTCTTCTTTCAATTGCCTTTTGCCTCCTTCTTCTTCTTCTTTTTCTCCTTCTCTCCCTCTTTCTTTCCTCTTCTCACTTCTCCTCCTCCCCTTTTTCCCTCTTCTCCTTCTCATTTTTCCTCCTCTCTTCCTCCACATCATGAGCTGATGACAACTTCATTTTTGTATCTTCAAGAATGACTCCACGGTTTTTCAACTTGTTTTCTAAATATTAGAAAGAGTCAGTCTGATGTGAGTTGCATAAATTAATATAATAATAATAATAATAATAATAATATCGAGTGACCTGGCTGGCTCAGACCTGGTGTCAGATAAGGTTAGAATTTCACGTGTACAATTGGTATACAATTTTACTCCGAAATCAACATGGAAATTATGAGTTTTGAGTTTGAATGGCCTAAAATAATTAGAAATATTCCACTCAATTACCACTTGTAACGATATGATATTGATATATTCAAGGGAATCTTGAACCATGGAAGAAACACAAACTTCTAAACACAGACTATGATGCAGATGTAACCTTCAACTAAATCCGGAAGAGGAATAGCTCAAGGCTACCTTATTTCTTCTCGTTATGGGCACGTTAAATTGTCGAGACCGATTGAAGTATGATAGTCCTAAGGTCCATTGACGGCTTCAATGATATATTGAGGCATTTTTTCTCGTTATGGTCATGTTAAACTGTCAATCCCGGCCGAGGTATCACAGTCGTGAGGCCTATTGATGGCTTAAATGATAAATTCAGGCTATGTGGAACTCCCAACAAGCTATACGAGTATTATTATTCTTCTCTTCCACTCATATTCATGTTGTACTTATTGTGAGAATTGATTGAGGAGTAGTAGTGGTGGATTATATCATGAGCATCAATGAAGGGGGGTCAGGAAAATCAGGATCAAGGGAAGAAGGAGAGAGAAGAGCAAGAGAATGTTATAGGGGAATTTAAGGGCCGGTTTCCAGCTTGGGAATCAGCTAAGTTCTAGACTCTGAATAGCTGGAGCCAGAAAATTGGTAGGTAGCACTACCTCCGTAAACAAAGCCATAGTGCATTCGTGTGACGTCAGTACAGGTGAAGCCTCTACACCAATAAGAACTCGTTGATATCAGCTCATGTATATCAGCTAGATGAGTAAACTGAAGAAGATTGACATAAATATCGTAATGAGAGACTTCAACTCCAAAGTAAGGGAAGGGAAAACCTCTGACGTTGTTGGCCCGTTTGGACTTGGAGAGAGAAACAAGAGAGGGGACTCACTGGAACTGTTTGCACCAACACATGTCTTAGTTGTAACAAACACATGGTTTCAACAACCCAAGCGCCGGTTGTACACCTGAAAAAGTTCCAGTGACTAACCAGAAAAGCTGATCAGATATTAGATTGACTTTATCATGATCAACAAGAGGTTCCGAAACAGCTACATGACAATAAGGACTTACCCAGTCACTGATATTCTATCAGGAGGGTGAGGGTGACTGATAAGTACGTATAGTCGTTGGTGTTTTTGCTGGTCAAAATTCCAGGTATTTGAGTGGTTTGCTGTCTAGTGAGAGATTTAAAAGTCGGCATACCGGTTTGAATGAGGGCTGAGAACAATTGTGTCAAATATATTTGCGATTCCTCAAGTATTAACAGATATAGAGCGGTCTTTCCATTACGATCACTTCGTGAGAATCAAAAGGATTAAAATAGCCATCATTTTCATTAAAGAATTAATCTTATTTTCTTTCAAGAGTGATGAGTGGGTAGAGTAGTGTCCTCGTCTCCTCACCCTCCTCCCAAACTGCCGAACTCTACTAACGGTTGATTACAGCCAACAGCTGTTGTTTGTGCAACGCTATCTCGCTCCAAAAATGGTCTGCAGACTTATGGTGTAAGTTTTGATTTTTTGGTTCAGTACCTACTGTTTTCTGGATGGGCACTGTCTTTTTATTTAAGTTATTTCGCTTTATAATACAACATTACTTCTTCCTAGTCTCCCTCACATTTTGGTAGAGAGTTAGTGGGAAGAATACTTTGAATATTCTTTCCGAAGAATGAACATTGATGTGTCCAAGGCTCCGCCAATTTATGTCGATGCATAACAATATTATCATATTTAATATTTCTCATAATTATTACTATATTTTGTAAATTCATCCATAATTTTGCTGTATTGTAAGCTATTGTATATAAGTGTATAAGCCAGTATATATTGTGTAACCAACCCTACTTGAGTAATCTCAAATAAGACTGCCTAACAAGTAGGAAGCAATGCTGGTCATGAGGGCCAGTGAATATTTTGGCAATCCTGGTTGAAATAAAATTTAAGCCAAGTTTGATTGAATCTTATATTTTCAAAATTAAAATCAATTTCATTTCTGAAGTTACAAAATAACAAGTTTACAAGTTTTGATTATTACATCTATGTTAGTAACCCGGTAGGCCTACAACTGAAGCTTCAGTGTAATGTGGAATCGTAGATAAGCGACGATTATCGAAGTTTGAAACTCATAAAATTCGATGGACTTGGTTGAATTAGAAGCCGAATTGTAAAACAAGTGTTCTGCTTACCCCACTTCGAATTGTAAATGGAAATTTAACTTTCATACTGTACTTGAATTCCAAAATTTGGTTGAATTTGCTTGAGTTTATGGAAAATGTTTAGTCTCCTTCATCCTGTATTTATCCTGGTATTATATTTGTCCGGTCATTCAAAATTAATGGTAAAATAAAAAAAACCCAACTGGGGTTATTCAAATATAAAATTCAATCAGGCATTGTAGATTTACATTTATGCTACTTTAGCATAATTTAAAAGAAAAATTTTGTAGTAAAATTTAGATATTTCATTATTCAAATTACATGCTACATTTTGAGATGCCACAGCTAGGCCTTTTAGAACAAGAAAAAAGAAATCCCTGGCTGGCCAACCGACAAAGCTTCGTCCAGTTGTACCAAACCAACAAATCAAAATTATTAACTAGAAATTTTAATAAATGGATATTCAAAGTTATGTCCAAATAAGGAGAAAATAAAATAAATGAAATAAATAAAATAAAATTAAGTAATTAATAAATTTTTGGTACGAACCTCCACAACTGGGGGTATTTAATTTAGGAACCAAATTGTACCAGAAATTTATTCAAGATAGGAGTTAAATAAATAGAAAAGGAGAGCAATTGGTCGGCCGCCCAAAGAAAATGGAAAGTAGAGGGAAGAGAAAGAGAAAGAAGAGAGATAATTGTCAATTGATCAGGTCGACAAGGCTCAAAGAAGAAAATAAAATCTACAAGCATTGGACAAAACTTCAAAAATCCAAATTACCAAAGAGAAAAGCAAGAGTTAGCATGAGTTACCGAGAGAAAACTGAGCAATGAGTTTAGTGAGCAAATAACACATTATCAAAATAACATATACAACTAAATTGATACACTGTAACTTACTTAGTTACGAAGCAATAATAATTACAATTCTTAAATATACAGTACATTCTTCATCATACCATGTTACAAGAAATCAAGTGACACAATAATTGTGCAGAATCACAAGTTTCCAAAGAACACAACAAAATTTTACACAAATAGAATAGTTACAAGAGTAACTACCACAAACATATGGGTGCGTCCACCACATATGTGTATTACAATAAAAATCTCATTATGAGAAAAGTCTACTTAAGGATTATTTCCCATTTTAAGTTGACTCACATGTGCTCGTCGCACAAATGTTTGTCCATCGGTTGAAAATAATTTCACACTGACTGGACTAATCCATTCTTTTATCAAATAAGGTCCAGAATACCTGGGAAGTAATTTGGCAGTAATCTGATTACATGCTTTACTAACAGGATTTGATTTTAGGAAAACAATATCACCTATCTTATATGGAATTGGATTTCTATACATATCATACCTCTTTTTACTGGAATTATGAGACTTCAATAAGTTATGATAAGCATCTTTCCATATTTTGTTAGTATCTTTAACAAACTTCGTTGGTAGTATATCATCAATTTTCCAAATATTGTTTATAGGATTATTAACTTTATGACGAAACATCAGTTCATGAGGAGATAACTTGCTACTCTCTTGGAAAGCACTATTGAATGCTAAGGGAAGCCACTGTAGAGTTAAATCCCATTTATTCTGTTTGTCATGATTAAAGCTAATAAGACAAGATTTTAAATTACGATGTATTCTTTCTACTTGGTTAGGTTTAGGATTATATTCTGTTTGAGTTATATGCAAAATTCCCTTTTGGAAACAAAAGTTTTTAAAGAAATTTGATTTAAATTGAGGACCGTTATCAGAAACTACATATTTAGGGACACCAAAGTTTACAAATATTTTCTGAAGCTCCTTACATAAAGACTCAGAGGTTGCTTTTCGTAATGGAAGTAGCCATGAATACTTAGTGAAAGCATCCATACAGGAGAATATCATGGTGTTACCACTTGTTGTCCTTGGTAATGGCCCTACAAAGTCCAAGAACATTTTTTCCATTGGTTGTGAAGCAATAGATGAACAAAGATAACCATAATTAGTTTTTTGTGCTGGCTTACTCAATGAACATAACTTGCAGGACTTGATGAAAGCAACTAGATCTTTAGAAATACCCTTCCAAATAAATTTTTGTTTTATTTTGTTTAGTGTTTTTAGAAAACCAGAGTGACCGCCATAAGTAGTTTCATGATAATATTTGAAAATCATGGGCTTCAAAATACTAGGAAGAACAATCTTGGGTTCCTGATTATTTCTGCTATTATAAAGAAGTACCCCTTCAGAAATAGAATATGGAAAAATATCTTCTCCAGATTCCTTCTTATTCATTATCTCTATTATGAACGGATCCTTTTTTTGATAATCAGAAATCTCAGTAAAACATAGTGGAAAGTCAGATAGAGCAACGTTACACAAAGCAGGAGAATCAAGACTTTCAAATTCATTAGGAGAAACATTATCAGTAGATTCCTTATCAGGATTTTCATGAAACATCCTACTAAGATAATCAGCAATCACATTATCAGTACCCTTGATATGTTTGACATCGAACTGGAAAGAACTTATTCTAAGAATCCACCGGCCTATCCTTCCTAATGGCTTGGGATTCTTAAGTACCCATTGCAGAGCACTATCGTCAGTATGTAAAGTAAATTTCGTATGCTCTAAGAAATATCTGAACTTTCCAATACCAAATAACACAGCAAGTGCCTCTTTTTCATACGCCGAATATTTCCTTTCTAAAGTGGATAATGTTCTGGATGCAAATGCTATTGGGGCAAGAGTACCGTCATAATCCTGACTCAAGACACAGCCAATACCTACACTAGATGCATCTGTTTCCAGAACAAATCTACGATTAAAATCGGCAATTTTTAAAACAGGAGGCTGGGTAATTATCATTTTCAATTTGTCAAATGCTTGCTGGCATTCAGTACTCCAAATGAATTTTACATCTTTCTTTCGAAGTGCATTTAATGGGGCTGCAATGGTTGCCAGGTCGGGAATGAATTTATGGTAAAAATTTAACAAACCAATGAATCTCTGAATGTCTTTCACCCTTTTCGGTACAGGACTGTTTACAATGGCCTTAGTTCTATCAGGGTCGATGCTAATAGAGTTGTGAGAGACAATGTGTCCAAGAAAAGATATTTTTGGAACACAAAATGAGACTTTGGTAGGATTAACAGTTAGACCTGCACTACGAAGACGGTTGGATACCTCTCTCAGTACTTCTAAGTGGGATTCAAGAGTTTCAGTGTATACAATTAAATCATCAAGATAGAAATAAACGTTTTTAAATCTAAGGTCACCAAATATTTTCTCCATTAGGCTGGAAAGTACTTGAGCTCCAGAAGAAATTCCATTTGGAATTCTTTTATATTGGTAAAGTGCAAAAGGAGTAATGAAAGCAGTTAACTTTTTAGAACGTTCGGTAAGAGCAATCTGTCCATAAGCATTATTCAAATCAAGAGTAGAGAAGTACTTGGCTTTCGAAAAATGATGAAAGGATGTATTTAGATTTCCAATTGGTGCAGAAATTAATTCAATATTTTGATTTAGACGCCTATAATCTACTACCAGTCTGAAATCTTTCTCTTCAGTGGGATTTTCAGTTTTTGGTACAAGAAAACAAGGGCTGCTATACTGAGAGTCAGAGTTTTCAATAACTCCATCATCCAATAATTTCTGAATTTTACTTCTCATAACCTGAGTTTTGAAAGGAGTAAGAGGGGAAGGTTGACATCTAACAATTTTATTTGAAGTCAGTTTGATATCATACTGTACTAAATCAGTACTCCCTACTCTACTGGTCAATACATCAGGAAAGTCAGAAATGATTTTGTTCACCCTTTTCAATTCAAAATCAGAAAGATGAGAAACATCTCCAGGAATAATTTTTTGAATAACATTACTAACTGAGAAATTTCTTTTATTAGCATTGTTGTTTGCATCACGAATTAAAGGAAATGTAGTACTAGGGTTGAAGCAAAAGAAGTATCGATTATTAGGTAAATCAATAATCATATCTGACATTTTTATAAAATTAGCACCAAGTCTTATCTTGACTGGCAAATCACTACTCAAAAGGAATTCAAACTTCCAAGTCATATGTTGCAATCTGATTTTCATAATACAAGCCTTTTTTATAGTCATATCAGAAGAATTAGCAGCAGAACAAATCAGGTTTCTATTGAATACATTGAAATCCACCTTATTACTTTTAGTCAACTCATGGAATAAGTTGTATGAAAGAAAGGAGTAAGAGGAACCAGTATCAATCAAAGCAGACTGAGTTATTTTGCTATTTCCAAAGCTAACAGGAATAAAAGGCAGATTATTATTAGAATTGATAACGCCACAAAGTCCTTTTTTAATCTTTCCTAATTGGTTTTTGTGAGTATAATTCTTTTTTATTTTTAGACTTGCATTAGAAATCAGGTGTGGTCTTTTGGAAAACCGCGCCGCTCGTTTTTTGAATAACAGTTACGAGAGATGTGACCTTTCTGATTGCATGTGTAGCATACACTATCATTCCTACGGTTGAAATTATTTTTATTGGGATTTTTATTATTAGAATTGCCAAAAGCATGATTTTGAACAGAAGTATTATTGTACAAATGCATTCTTTCATTATCAATGAAGGCAATATTTTGAGAATGAACTGCAAGCATATTTAGGTCATTGAATGATTCAGGTTTTTTCATGAATACTAACCTACTTCTCTCTTGAGGATTAAGACCAGATATGATTGTACTTACAATTTCAGCTTCACTCTCATCCAATAATGATAATTTCGCTGCTTCTTTGATACTTGTCACGTATGATGATAGGGCTTCACAAGGTCCTTGCAATCTATCAAATTTATCTCTCTTAATTGTTGAGAGAAGACGCTGAGGGATAAAATATTTCAACAAGTCAAGGTGAAATTGTTTGAAGCTAGCATTAGAATTCAAAGAGTACAATATTTCATCACCTAGAGGTCCAGTTGTATAAGGAACAAGAATTTGCAATAGGCTTGTGTCAGACATAACTGATAAATCATGAATTTTTATAGCAGCTTCCAAGAATTTCAATAAGCTATCAATATTTAATCCATCACAAGGCTGAAGATTTTTCAAGAAGCTTTCTACAGGATTTCTCAATTTATTGTAGAAACTTGAATCAATTTCCAAAGTTGGTCTAGGGATCAAATTATTAACTTGATAACCATGATTGAGTTTTGATGGACCAATATTTTCAAATTCAGTTGTAGACTCACCACTTGTACCAGGTTCACTCCTTGTTTATGTAACAGCACAAGTATCCTTTGAACTAGTTCCTGAATTTTTATTAATTACAACTCTAGATTGACTAGGAAAAGGTTCCAGTAAAGCAGCTGGATTCGGTGATGGTGGTCTAGATGGAGCAATCAAGCTTTGTAGTTCAATAATTCTATTATAACAATCAATAAAATGTTTTGCAAAATTCGGAAGCTCATCCAAATTTTCAGTCAAGACAAGAGTTTCTTCACTCTCAGTTTGTAAGAATACAATAATTTGTTTCATCCTATTTGAATAATGCATAAATATTGACTCAATTTTTACTACATTAGCTCTGATTACAGTTCTGTAATATCCAGTTTGCACACCATTTTGTACAGTGTCAATAAGTTTCATTACTTTTGGAAGTTTTTCTCTAAGACAATTGACTGACTCATTATAACTTGACAAATCATGAATAATTTGATTGATACTATTACCTGCTAATGAACGATAGCTAGATCTAAGATTACTCGCATTGCATGACTCAAGACTTGACAAGTCTTCTCCCAAGGTCATGAGTTCAAAAACAAGGTTAGGTTTCACAAGATAATCAGGAATAATTCTCTGAGTTAAAAATTCACTCAGATCAATTTCATCATAAATAGTCTGATTTAGTTTTTCCATGATTACAAAATCGATGGTTATAGCAAGTGAAACAATTCAATACGGTACAAAATACAAATCATGAAAATAATTGCTCAGTACTAAGCTCTCTCTCAGTAACCATACTAAATAAATTATACTTCAATTTCAACCAAGATTTCCATATAAATTAACCACGCTCTGCTACCAATTGTAACCAACCCTACTTGAGTAATCTCAAATAAGACTGCCTAACAAATAGGAAGCAATGCTGGTCATGAGGGCCAGTGAATATTTTGGCAATCCTGGTTGAAATAAAATTTAAGCCAAGTCCGATTGAATCTTATATTTTCAAAATTAAAATCAATTTCATTTCTGAAGTTACAAAATAACAAGTTTACAAGTTTTGATTATTACATCTATGTTAGTAACCCGGTAGGCCTACAACTGAAGCTTCAGTGTAATGTGGAATCGTAGATAAGCGACGATTATCGAAGTTTGAAACTCATAAAATTCGATGGACTTGGTTGAATTAGAAGCCGAATTGTAAAACAAGTGTTCTGCTTACCCCACTTCGAATTGTAAATGGAAATTTAACTTTCATACTGTACTTGAATTCCAAAATTTGGTTGAATTTGCTTGAGTTTATGGAAAATGTTTAGTCTCCTTCATCCTGTATTTATACTGGTATTATATTTGTCCGGTCATTCAAAATTAATGGTAAAATAAAAAAAACCCAACTGGGGTTATTCAAATATAAAATTCAATCAGGCATTGTAGATTTACATTCATGCTACTTTAGCATATTACTCTGTAACATTGTCAGTTCTAATGGCAATGAATTCAACAGAAATGATATTCTGAACTCTGGAGGTCTTTTACCATAGGCATTCTATAACCTATGTCTCAATGTATATTCTATTTCGTTCATTTCTCTATATTCGTTCTTATTTCGTGACAAATCTGTGAACCTGGCTAAAGCTTCCACCGACATAATGCCGAACAAGTGACGTATATTATATCTCTGGGTTCTATAATTCCTATGTCTCAATGTATATTCTATTTCGTTCATTTCTCTATATTCGTTCTTATTTCGTGACAAATCTGTGAACCTGGCTGAAGCTTCCACCGACATAATGCCGAACAAGTGACGTTCAACACCATTGAAAAGTGTTCCTATTAATCTTCCTACGGCCTTATGCAGTAACTGTTTTATATATTTGGGTGCTAAATAATGGACGGTGATTCCGTAGAAGAGAGTGCTCTGTACCATTGAGTAGTAGATCATTCTTTTAGTAGTAATAAGAAGTAATAGCTAATTCTTGAACATTTATAAAGAGCAGCTCTCATAATTTTCAAAAGTGATTTTGAATCCCATATCATCATCAAACATTATTCCTAAATGTTTTAAGCTGTCACAAAAATCAAGTTTTTGACAATCACATCCGTTCATGTGTGGATTATCTAGATATTCTGCTCTATGACCAATTAACTTAACAAATTCATTCTCATTGACATTAAGTCTCTGATTTCTGAATACTATTACTTTAGTCTTTTGTGAATTTATTTTTAATCTATTATTGAAGGAATATTTAATTGCCAAATCCAGATCTTTCTCCATTAAACCTAACCCTGCTCCTAAATCTTTATGTATTATATATAGAATATTATCATCCGCATATTGCATCACTTTACTTTTAAATTTCAGGCTTGCGAAATCATTTACATAAATATTGAATAAAATCGGTGATATTATGCTACCCTGAATCAATCCGCATGATTGTTCATAACTGCTACTAATGTAGGTACCTATTCCAATTTGCAGAGTTCTATCCACGAAATAATTACTTAATAACCTTAGTAGTGTGCCTCCAGCACCTATTCTTATTAATTTCTTAATCATGCTTTCATAATTTACAAGGTCGAAAGCTCTTGTCAGGTCGGTTGTTACAGCTATAACAGATTTATTTTCATTTAAAGATCTATTGATGTCACCTGTCATATTCTCTTATGAATCAATTGTCGATTTTCCCGGGATAAAACCAAATTTACTCTCATTCATCCTATGTATGTTCAGATGTTGTTGCAATTGTGCACCTATGAAATGCTCAAGAATCTTCATGAAGACTGAAACCGAACCCACTGGCCTGTAACATCCCATATTATCTTTTTTTGTACCTTTTTTGAAGATTGGTCTAAGATGTGTTACCTTCATAAGTGGTGGTATAACTCCAGTCTCAACAATTCTGTTGACTAAGTGTATCAATATCTAAAGTAAAATACATTATTGATTGAATCTTGTGGCTTCATCTTGTCTGGACCTGGTCCTGATTTTCTGTTTAGTTTATTAATGACCCAATAGAGTGTTTCTAAGTTCATCTTTTTGAAGTTCATACTTAATCTTTTTCCTACTGTTTAATTTCTATAGATAAAACTATGTGCTTAATCAAATTTTTGTCTTTTCATCCCATCATTGACTTCCTCAATTGCTGATTTGAAATTATTTTAAAATTTTTCTGTCAAGTCTTGTATGCTTTTATCATCTATCACTTTGAAATTACTCTTTATTGAATCTATTATTGTTGGTTTTCGTTATTTATTGATAAATTTATTGATAATTTCCCAAGTTTTTTTTGTGTTATTAAAGTTTTTAGAAAACAGTTTATGGTAATAATTTTTTTTCATACGAATCTTATTTGTCAGTTCGTTTCTGAGTGTTTTAAATTGATTCCTTAATTCCACATTGGGTTTTTGAAATAGGCGGAAAGATTTTCAGATACAAACACTAATTGATCATTCTTAGCAAAGGAGGAAATTATCTGAGATTGCTTAATTTTAGGGCCTTTTCGAGCGGAACTTACAATTTTTCCTTCAAATTCCTACTTATCAGAACGACAATGATAGGAATTATTTTGTTTCTTATTCTAGTCGGTAAACGGTGCGCAATATCAATATCTCCTATCACAAACTCAGGTACTATTTTTTCAACAGTTTTTGTCACTAGTTCATGAACATTCTCATCCTGATTTTCTTCAAGTCCAAAGATTTCTATATTATTTCTACGAAGCATTGTTTAGATATGCATTTTCATTTTTGATTCGTGCCAATGTTTGATCATGAAAGAGACGAATCAGTTCATGATTTGTTTACTCAAAATTCTGCAAATGAATTGAATCCAGACTCAGATTCATTTGTTAAAAAGAGTATTTCCCATGATGCTACTGAGCTCGAATTACTTGTACCTCTTTCTTCTTCTTTAAGGACTAATAGACATGATATGAATGGTGTCAAATCCAACTTCAATTCACTTACTCTCAATATTAGAAAAAACCAGTTGCACTTTGATGAATTCATACTAGCTCATGATAAATTTCTTCAATCGCTTGACTTGATATTTTTTACAAAAGTACAAACTAAATTTCACCTGATGGATCATTTGAAAATTGAGGGTTTCAATAAGCATTTCTGGTTGCGAAAAAATAAAGGTGGTGGTGGTGTTTGTATTTTTCTGAAAAATTGTTTTATCTTCGAAAACATACATTATAATTTTTTTACTTTTGAGAATGTTCAAGGACTTATACGTTCTAGTATTAATGCAAATTTCAAAACTTATTTCTTGGGTATTTATCGTCCTCCTAATTTATCTAAGTCTAATTTTATCAAAGAGCTCGATGAAAATATCAATAAAGTACCCAAAGATTGTAAACTCTTGTTGTCAGGTAATATCAACCTCGATTTGAATGAGGATAGGTCTTCTATTATGAAAGAATACTTAGATACGCTCTATT
Source organism: Nilaparvata lugens (assembly GCF_014356525.2). Lineage (NCBI taxonomy): Eukaryota > Metazoa > Arthropoda > Insecta > Hemiptera > Delphacidae > Nilaparvata > Nilaparvata lugens. The sequence goes on along the minus strand of NC_052512.1, from coordinate 9,751,534 downwards.
CCAATGGATTTGTTAGAGGCATTTGGGGTAATACAAGAGAGGTTTTCCGGTGCAGGGAGTACCGGTTAGATCTTGTTTAGATCATTATTTTGTTCGATGGATGAAGTATGATGAACCAATCTATACTGGTGTAGTAAAAAGAAGAATAAGTGATCATTTTTCTGTTTTATGTTCATGTCCAATAGATCAAAATCTTAGTGTGAATTCAACTATTGGGAGTGATTATGAATATATTTACTTAAAAAATAGAATTAATCGTTACCTCAGCGATCTTGATGTTATAGCATTTCAAGTTTGAATAGCTGTGATGAGCTCTATAATGAGTTATGCCGAGTCTATGACTTGGGATATGAAAAATCAAAAATCAAAGTTGTAAACAAATCTCAAGTTAAACTTAAAAAGAATTGGATGACTCTAGAGTTGCATAGGAAATTGAAAGAAAGTGATAATTTGTAAAGATACTATGGTACACCAGAGGGCTTGGAAGCATATAAGAAATACCGTAACAAATCAAAAAAAGATATTAAAACGGCAAAGTGTAATTTTCTAAAAAATGAATTTGGGACAAACATTAATAGCATGAAAAATACTTGGTCATCAATCAACGTTGCCATGGGTAGACAAGAAAAGTTGTCAGTTGATGATAATATAATGAAACACATAGTGGTTGGTGATAGGCAGGTTGAGGAGGTTGTGGACCATTTGTGCAGTGAATTCACAGAAGGTGTTAGAGCTGCGAAACATGAGTGTAATATTACTACTCATTTAGAAAATGATAATTATACCAATGTTGATGTCCCTAGCTTTGACTTACCTGAAGCAGATGAATTGAAAATAGGTAATATCATCGGAAGTATGAGTTCAAATAAATTTCCAGGGATTAATAATATTTTGATGTCTGATATAAGAATCACAGTATCAAGTTCATACCGATTATCACAAGATTGATCAATTTATCATTAGAGGGAGGTAAAGTTCCAAATAAATTGATAACTTCCATAATAAGACCGTTTTTCAAAAAAAGGATACAGATCAGAAATTTCTAACTATCGGCCTATTTCAATACTTTCTTCGCCTGATAAGATAGTTGAAAAGTATATTTGTAATGAATTAGTTATGCATTTAAAAAAATCACAGTAATTTAATTCCTTCAGCTCAATTTGGATTCCAACGCGACAAATCAACTTGTCAACTTTTATCCCAATTATGTAACTATATAAATAGTAAATTAAATGAAAATTACCATGTTTTTATATTATTTCTAGATTTCAAGAAAGCGTTTGACACTTTATCTTTTCATAAAATTGTACAGTCCATGAGTGAAATTGGTTTGTCAAGACGAGGTATTAACTGGTTGATAGATCATTTGAATAACCAAAAGGTTACTGTTAAAGTGGGAAAATCCTACAGTCGCCTTGAATTTGTCACCTCTGGTGTGCCACAAGGCTCCAATCTTGGACCTTTGCTTTATTTGGTGTCAGTAATTACAATGGTTGGTGTTTCAAAGGAAACTAAAATATTTCAGTATGCTGATGACACAGTTATCGTAGCCAGCCACACAAGTTTTGATGAAGCAAGAATATTGCTACAAAGAGACTCTGATAGAATGCAAAGATGGATCCATAATAATGGCTTGACTTTGAATTAAAAAAAAAACCACTTGTATGCATATGAGACCGCCACGTCAAACCTCAAAGTCCACTGATATTACTATACATTCCTTAAATTGTCTACCTGAAAATAACTTTGTATCTCCTTGTACTTGTTATTTTGATCTTGTACTTGTAACTTGTTCATTGATGATTCTTTAAAGTGGGGTCCTCACATAAATAGTGTATGCCAGCGTCTTCGCTCATGTCTATTCTGTTCATATAACTTACAGCGATCTGTCTCGAAGAAGACATTGATAGTTGATTATAAACCTCTAGCTGGATCCGTAGTAAGATACGGTGTCAATGTTTGGGGTAATGCAAGTGGCTATGAAATTGATAGAGTTAGGAGATTACAAAATTCCTTGCTGAAAATAGTTCATTCTAAACAAGAGAGTTACCCTAAGCCGAATTTGTTTAAAAAATAGAGCATTCTTCCTGTAAATGATCTATTCAGATATGATATCTTATTAATTAATTATTTTCCTAATAACTATAAAACGGCAAGTAGAATTTTGCATGAGCGAAGACAAGGTGCTGCATATAAGAGGTTTATTGTGGCCGAATACAATAATTATCATGGTGAATGTGGACTTAGTTATCTTGTACCAACTATTTTCAATGAGTTGCCAGATGATTTGATTGGTCGGGATAGAATTTCAATTGTTAAAAATAAGATGAAACACTTTCTGTTAAATAGTTTGAGTGAATTTGAATGATCTTCATGAATTCTTTCTTTTTTTTCTTGTGTATTATTGTTTGTGATGAGCAACAACTGAAATCCCATTGTTTTATTATTCTATTGCTACACAATACAATTGAATGAATTATTATCAATGTATCAATCATTTTTTTTTCTACTCAAGATTGACAATAATTATTCCTTCTTTTGTTATGATTTGAATTGAAAATTATTTTATTTATTATTTATGTTATTTTGAGATCACTGATTTTAATGTATTATTTCCATGTTTTTTTAAATATAATGTAGAACTTGACTCCTCCAGTCAAACCTTCTTAAGAAGGATTTGGAGAATTTATATTTCGTCTGATTTATAATTTTTGAAATTTTCCACTGAAAAGGAATTCTTCTTATTTTCTGTCATCCTTGCTTTTTTTATAATTCTTCATTTGTTTTGTTTGTGAGATTTCTTTTTATAAGTGTATTTTTCATTTTCGTTTGTTATATTTTCTATAATAAACTCCCTTCTTCTGGGGGTACCAGGACGAAGGGAGAAGGAAAAGGAAAGGAAAGATTATTATTACTAGTAGTTCTGTGAACAGTAGACCTCGCGCTCAGTGAGCTACATTGACATGTTGTTATGTTTTCTCAAAAATCAATAAATAATTTATCAATTGAAAATGTCTGGAAAAAATTCTAAATAAACATAGAGCTTTCTGTCCTATATCGTACCGTGACGTGTCGTCCCGGAATATGAGTGTGAGCGCTGTTATCAGGTCTGGCTGCAACTGTCTACAACGTTGATGGAAAGATACAATTTCCAAGATGTTCGATGTTTTTGAACGGGTAGTATCATAGTCAACTGTCTACTAACGTTAATGGAAAGATACATCTTGAAGATGTTCGTTTTTTTTGAACGGGTAGTATTATAGTCCACTAGACAGCTGATTTATGATGAGTAATTATTCTATAGTCTGATTTTTACTCTAATATTGGCGTATGAAGGAGGCTCCTTTTTCATTTTATATTATCCTTGAATTGCAAAATTTCCAAAAATCTTGTATATACGTTGACGCGCAATTTAAAAAGGAACATACCTGTTAAACTTCCTGAAAATCTATTACCGCGTTCCTTCGTAAATGCGCAACATAAAAACATATAAACTAATAAACATTAAGAGAAATGCCAAACCGTCGACTTGAATCTTTGACCTCACTTCGCTCGGTCAATAATAATAATTAATAATAATTAATAATAATTATTATTATTGAAAAAGATTTTTTGTCTTATTAACTAAGTAGACGGAGATCAATTCTGATCTCAAGACTAAAATAGTTGCGATTCAAAGCAGAGACTCATTCATTCTTTTCCAGATCAGAGGCTTAAAAACTTGCGTACAATATTAGTTGTACCAAGAGCTGCTGCTTTCTGCATAATACTCATATGCTCGTTCTCCAACTGCAGTTACTCCATTGCTTGGCTCCATTCTTTTGTGACCAGTCCATTGGCAGACACTACTATAGGGATTATTACCACCTTCCTTAATTAATACATATATTCCAGTTCAACTGTCAGGGGCTGGTATTTTCTTTTTTTTCCAGCAAGAGTACTCACAAGATTCTCATCAAGGGGCACTGCCACATCAATTATGTAAGCCTCTTTATTCTTTCTGTCAAACAAGACGATGTCTGGCCTGTTAGCCACTTTATTATTATTATTATTATTATCATTATTATTATTGTTATTATTATTATTATTATTATTATTATTATTATTATTATTGTGATAAGCAACAACTGAAATCCTATTGTTCTATTATTCTATTGCTACATATTGCTACACAATACAATCAAATGAATCATTGGCTGTATCAATGTATCAATTAATTTTTTTCCACTCAAGATTGACACTTATTTCTTCTTTTGATATGATTTGAATATTATTATTATTATTTTAGAAAATTATTATTTTGAGATCACTGATTGATTATATCAATGTACTATTTCTATGTTTTTTTTAAATATAATGTAAAACTTGACTCCTCCAGTCAAACCTTCTTTAGAAGGTTTTGGAGAATTTATATTTCGTCTGGTTTTTTGAATTATTATTATTATTATTATTATTATTATTATTATTATTATTATTCTATCAGATCATAATCCCCTGGTGGGAGACTTCAGAATAAGAATGAGAAAGAACAAATCAAATGATGAGAAATTAAGATGAGAAATCAAAGGCAGAGGTGATACGGACTGTTAATGATCAGTATGAAAGAACAGACATAAGTAATGTGGGAATAGAACCGGAAGGTCTACAAAAATAGTACAACATATAAAAACGGATTCGCTGAAACCAGATGAGAGGAGGAATATACCATGGATGACAGCAAGGAGATCCTTGAACTTATAAAAGATAGAAGATTGTCAAGGGGTAACAAAGGTGAGTACTGTAGGATCCTAAAGATCATTGTGAAGAAAAAGAGAAGCCAAAGAGAGGGAAATGATTGGAAAGTGTGAAGAGATATTTACAGAGCAAGCACGACGACTTCAACATCTACAAGAAAGTGAGAGAGCTTACCGGGACTGGCCGAAGGAAGACAGGAAGAGTGCTATTATCAGATGAGGAAGATGTAATTCTATAATTGGAAGAGAAGAAAGAACAGTGGACAAAGTACATTGAGAAACTGTTCGAAGACAGCAGAGCTGGAGGCATCCCACATGAGGCAGGAGAGTGTGGACGATGAGGGCAATGCAGCAATCAATCAAATGAAGAACGGTAAAGCAGCTGGGCCTGATGGAATACACGCAGAGTTTCTAAAACTCCTTGGAACATAAAGCGGTTAACAAGCATTTTAAATCAGATTCACACATCGGGCAGGATTCCAGAGACATGGCTTAATTCGGAGTTCATCACTTTACCAAAGAAACCAAGTGCCAAGACCTGTGACGACTATCGCACCATCAGCTTAATGAGCCATGTGCTGGAGCGGTTTCTGAGAATAATTCGTAAACATATACAAACTGTTTCAAGAACAGTTAGCGCCGAATCAATTCGGTTTCTTGGATGCTGTGGGTAGCCCTCTGAAGCGTGCAAGTACTCGTATTTCAACGAAGCAGAGATGTTAACTGCAGCGTATTTGCATGTTTTATAAATTATAAAAAAGCATTCGATCGCGTAAAACACGAGAAGATGGTGGAAATACTCAGAAACATTGGAATAGATGCAGGAACAATAAAATTAACATAATAATAAACCTGTACTGAAACCAGTCCGCGGTACTAAAAATACAGGGATAGCATACAGAGGAGATAAATATTCAACGAGGAGTGAGGTGAGGATGTATTCTTTCACCTATCCTTCATAAATTACAGTCTGAATTCAACTTTAGGGAAGCACTTGAAGACATAGAAGAAGGCATATCCCTCAACGGCCTGTGTATCAATAATACGATAATGTACTGAGCGTACTGATAATCCATATCACGTATCAGATATACGGATGATACCATCATCTTTGTCTGCAGGTCTGCAGGCACTTTTAAACAAAGAGTTTTACAAGTATGTGCTGGATATGGATTGGAAATGAACGTAAACAAGACAAAACTTCTAATAGTTGACAAGGAAAAAATCAATAATGTCCATATCACTGTCAATAACATAAAAAAAGAGAGAGTGAAGCACACACTTGGGGATTGAAATGAATGAAAATTGGGATAATTCACGAGAGATGAAGTTCCGAATGGAAAAAGCAAGAGCAATATTTGTTGAAATAATTATTTGAGTATCACAAAATAACTCTTGCCACAAAAGTCCGCTTCTTCAGATGTTATGTCTTCACTGTGTTGCTGTATGGAGTTGAAACATGGACAGTTACACAAGAACTCTCTAAGAGGCTGGAGGCCTTCCAAATGTGGCTGTACAGGATGTTGCAAATCTCTTGGGAAGACAAGGTCACTAATGTAGAGGTCCTGCGTCGCATAAGTAAGGAAACGGAAATCATGAACACCGTAAAAAGTCGCAAGTTACAGTACTTGGGTCACATTATGCGGAATGAGAAGAGATACGCACTGCTGCAGCAAATACTCCAAGGCAGAATTAACAGCAAGCGAGGCCGAGGAAGAAGAAGAACATCATGGTTTGCAAACCTGAGGCAGAGGAATGACAAATCATCCGCAGAGCTGTTTCGCATCGCAACCAATAAGATCAAAATTGCACTGATGGTCGCCAACATCCGAACCGGATAGGCACCCTAAGAAGAAGAATATCGGCTAGTGTTTTATTGGTGTAGGAGCGCTACCTGTGCTGACGTCACACGAATGCTCTATGACTTTGTTTATGGAGGTAGTGGGCGTAGACATCATCAACGTTTGAATAATATTTCGAAAAACTAAAGAATCAAACACAATATAGGATAAAGAGGGAAAAGTGTAAAGTATCAGCTATTTTGAATTATTTAGGAATGTTTAATTTCGTTGAGGAAAAACGTTTTCAATTATTGAAATAAGAAAATGAAGATTGACATGAGGCTGCGACTACACCTCCGTTTCGGAGAGCCAATATTCTTACTTCAGCTGTTTAAAGTCTTGAACTTAGCTAAATCCCGACCTCGGAGACCAGCCCTTAAAGTTTGGGAAGAGGAGAGAGGAGGAATAAAAATTCATTGACTCACAGGTAGACCCCAGGGAAGAGGAGATCGTCATGATCCAAAGAGTGATAAAAAGAGGGTTACTTTTTGATTGATGACTTAAACGTTTACAGACCTCGAGAGGGAAAAAAGAAGGAAGAAAACCCTTCCTCATGAAATACTCATATAGACAATGCAAGACTGACTTCGTTCAGCGCATGGCACCGCTTGCTTTGTGAACAATGCAATTGTTACAAAAACCTTGTAGCACAGCGTTCCAATCTTACCTCAACTATCCTGCAGATTGGGAACAAAATCATCATCATCTCTCTCTCGATCATTGAAGAATTGATTTTATTGAATAAAAATATATTTACAAGCATGAAAATAGATCATTGACTTTGTCTTTCTAATGACCAAGTTTCAATTATTCTGGTTTCGTCTGGAAAAACATTAGCTTTGAGTTGATTCCGTAGCCCTGCAATTACAATTGTCTATACGGAACAATAGACAATGTAGTCTATTGTAGGAATGGATTCTCTTGAAAATCGAAGTGGTGGAAGAGGAGCAGAACTCTTTGAACTTCACTATAATGAGGTCCACGTTATAATGACAGTGTTTGATTAGCAAATAGTATTCCTTGTCTATCATTCAACGAAGCAAATAGCGCTTACTCTTTCTCGCTTCGTTCTGTTGCCAGATTGTCTCTTAACAATTCAATTCAATTTATTTTTTATACACACATACAAGTTTGATACATAGATTAACAAGAAGAATGCATGCGAACAACAACAAAACCATAAACATTAAACAAAAAAAAAGTGGTTCAAAAAAAAGAGGGGATATTGGAGGGTTTTTCCAACTATGGATATCCATGTACTAGGAAGACCTTCAATCCTTGTGATGGTGAAACAGGTATCAGGGAAAGTAAATAGACGGTATCAATGTGAATAGATGGCATACAATGTAGATTAATAATATTAATTTAAAAAATATTTCATCCTAATTTTATCATCAAAACTCATTATGAAATTATTGAAAAATATAATTTCTCGTTTTATAAAATATATTGATTATTTTAAACAAGAATGAACAGTTAATATTTCATCAATAAATCTGTTTCAGCTATCGTCTATAGGAGGCAAAGACAAGACAGAGGATCGGCAACATTCTTCTCCTATCTTTCTCCACTGCCATTATAACGTGGACCTCACAATACTTTACTGATGAATGAAACATAGCATCATGGGACGAAACATACAGCAGAATGCAAATATGATGGCGAGGACGTATGATAGCACTATCGTATAATGATTATTGCAATCAAATCGTGGGTTGGAAGCGCTCGAAATACGGGCACGGTTCATTGAATCACACTCACTTCATCCAGAATACGTGATACGACCCGAATGTGTAATAAGCGAATAACAATTGTTTTGTTGATCATGCATCCACATGACCGAGCCACGTAATGTATGAGTGATCATGATTGCAGTGCCTACACTCTCCACTCTCCAGAGTAAACATGGAGTGACTAGGAGCGTACAGTGTGGTCACGACGAGTCTTCTTTCAAATCAGTTCAATGATTTGCGACCATTTTGTTATTAAATTCTGTTATTAAATTAAGTTTTCCTGTGCTATTCAGAGAGAATTTATTACAAAAACAGACTCGTCCCTTCGTAGATTACAAATCTACTTCGACTAAATTTTTTACACTTTCGCAGGTAACCCGTGCCCTGCAACGTCCATTTGAAAATCTGACAAACTGAAAACTTGACGTGATGAAATATTGAAGAATTGAGAATAGGACTATAACCATCCTCGGTTAATTAATAATCTATAATTATTGTTAAACAAAAATCCAAATTAAATGCTTTAATTCACTTCGAAGACTTTTGCTACTGCAAATATTGACAACAGGGTGAACAGCTAGATGGCAATTCGATGAGCGCTACTATTCTGAAATTATTTATCAACCCGGGAATCGAACCCAGTACCTTATAATTACCGGTCAGGAATGCTTACCCTTACACCAAACTGACAATCTCTGGATAGCAGCGCTCATTCTAGTGAAAATTATTTTTGTTATCTCTTTCTCATCCATTTTATCATAATATATATCTCTCTCTCTCGCCCTCTCTTCCCTGCTTCATATTTCTGTTTCCTGTTTCACATTTCCCTTTATCTCAATTATTGCTGTCTTTCATATTATTTTTCAGCCAGTTTTCAGCGTAATATCTCTCAGGCATAAAGTTACACTCCTGCTTCTCTGTAATTTATGCCATTTTTATTCTCCATTTCAAAAGTTCTAAGCACGGCATGTTATTTATTCATCCAACGATATAAGACTGCCCGTATTCCTATTCCGAATTTCTCCTTGCAATTGTTATTCTCTCCATGCTTCCCTTCTTCCTGCCTGGCACCTTCTTTTTGTCTACTCATTTCCTTCTGTTTCCCGGCTTTTATCATTCTGTACCAATTACAGTTTGTATTGTTCTCTGTATTTCATTGAATCCTTTTCTGTCAATCTTTCTAACTCATCAGCCATTTTTTATTTTCCTTCTCACTTCTTCTTCTTTCTTCTTCTCCACCCTCTTCCTCTTCTTCTTCTTCTTCTTCTTCTTATTCTTCTTTATCTTCCCCTCCCTCTTCTTCTTCTTATTCTTCTTTATCTTCCCCTCCCTCTTCTTCTCCTTCTTCCTCTTCTTTTTCCTCTGTAAACCATTGTCCTCTTTGCTATCCCCAAACAAATTCCCAATTTTCATTTTTTGTCAATCTTCTTAACTTATCTGTCTTCTTTCAATTGCCTTTTGGCTCCTTCTTCTTCTTCTTTTTCTCCTTCTCTCCCTCTTTTTTCCCTCTTCTCACTTGTCCTCCTCCCCTTTTCCCTCTTCTCCTTCTCATTTTTCCTCCTCTCTTCCTCCACATCATGAGCTGATGGCAACTTCATTTTTGTATCTTCAAGAATGACTCCACGTTTTTTCAACTTATTTCTAAATATTAGAAAGAGTCAGTCTGATGTGTGTTGCATAAATTAATATAATAATAATAATAATAATATCGAGTGACCTGGCTGGCTCAGACTTGGTGTCAGAGTTTTTAGGTCGCAACTGATCAATTTCAGGGCCTCTGACATGACCTAACGATTGCTTTTTAGGCAGCCGGGACCGACGTCTTAACGTGTCCATCCGAAACACGGGAGTGGCCCGAGATAAATATCTTGCCCGGACCGGGATTTGAACCCGGGCCTTTGAATCATAAAGCCAACATCTGATCCACTCGACTACGTCCACTCCCCAAGCAAATTCCCAATTTTCATTTTTTAAATTGATATAGTATCATATAGAGTGCATCACAGGTTACATTCACATTAACTTGAAAATTGAGCAGCTCAGAATCGTTGCAAGATTTGGATACTGTAGGTCAGTAGGCCTTTTTAGGAAATGAATAAACTAAAAAATAATTCCAGAGTTTATAAACGTTTGAACAAATGCACAAGTGAAGAGCAGTGAGTGATAGTTAGAATAATCATCATTTCAGAATGATTTTCAATATCCCAGTATATTGATTATTAGGCTACTCGAAACGATACAGAACTTCTAGTTCTTTTGAAGGCTTCTCACTGATTAGATTGGATTATATTATAATTTTTTATTCATGTATGTTACAATATTTACTGACTTATACACTAATTAACATTGAATGACGGTATTGCTTATTTATTCAAAGAATTTTACAAAGTATGGGAAATTAATCAATGAGAAAAAAGATTGACTGCAATTATAATAACGATGATATAATATTTTAATAATAATAATAATATCGAGTGACCTGGATGGCGCAGGTCTGGTGTCAGAGTTTTCAGGTCGCAACTGATCAATTGTGATATTGATATCAATATCAATATAATATTGTGATATAAGGTCATAAATAGACCGTGTTTCGACAAATAATTGTCGATTCTCTAAAATGAATATATAATAATATTCCTACCATCAACATACGACTTACTGAGTGAGACCACGGAGGAGAATAAGAATAAGAAGGCTGAATATTATTCATTTTTTAAAAAAGATAAGGTGATCTAGAAAGTTGGTGTGATGAAGGAAAAGATACGAGAGAGGAAGAGACAGAGAGATAGATAAATAGAGAGAGAAAGAGAGTGAGAGAGAGAGAGAGAGAGAGAGTTAGTGATGAAGTAAGTTAGGAGAATTTGGCCTGCGGATTATGAGGTGATCAAAAATGTATGCCTCCAAAACCGAAACAAAGAGAACGGTTAAATAGACTCATTGCGGCTCCACTGTTGAGGGTACTTGAAAGTATGATGTCGAAAAAAGGAAAAAGTCATCAGAAGATGAACAGGAAAAGCCGAGAAGGAAAGAAAAGGCGAAAAAATAACAAAGAGGTAGAAAAACCTTGCTTTCAAATTAGTTTGCATTGCCTGAATGCAATTTTTACTGTATAAAGATTATTAATCATTGATGTAAGAGTGTTGTTCTGTTGGGAGCTGTTTGGAAACCCGAAATACTCTAGGAGAAACTTTGAGGTGAACTTACTGGCATTGGCCAATGCGGCACTTGAACCATTTCATGCTACCCAATTCCATCAATAATAATTATTACTCAATCGATAACAGCCGACAATTATTGAAAATAAATCTTTCAATTAAACTGGTGCATAACACTATCATTGCTTTTCTAGATCCTTGTCTCTGCTCCTGAAGCCTACCGCTGAATCGTCGAGGAGGAGGATGAGGAGGAGTAGGAGGATTAGGGGAACAGGAGGAGAAGGAGGAGAAGCGAAAGAGGAGGAGGATCAAGAAGAGTAGGAGGAGGATGATGATGATGAGGAGGAGGGGTAGGTGGTTTTGGATGAGGAGGAGCTGTAGGATGAGGGAGAGAAAATGATGAAGAAGGAATAGGAGGAGGAGGAGGTGGAGGAGTAGGTTGATGAGGAGGAGGATGATCGGGGGGAAATGTGATGTTGCAACGGGAGGTGGTGTACATGATGGTGGATGAGAAGAAGAAGGAGTAGGAGAGGAAGGACAAGGATGAGGAGAGAGAGGAAAAAACGAGGATGATGATCGAGAGGAGTGGTAAGAGGATCATGAGAAGTGGAAGAAGGGTGTGATGTGAAGTATTCTGCTTGCTGAGCGTGAAGCACTCTAATGCCCTACAAAATCATCCAAGTGCCACAAGATAACATTTGAATAAACATTCTGATGTCTATGAAGAAAAACTCATCTACAAGCCACTTTGATACATCATAGAAACACAATCCGAGGTCTTTTATCAGCAGTGTGAAGAATCTGAATTTCATTCATTTATTTATTCAACAATGCTGAAACACATAATCATAAAATGATTAGAAATGGCAGAACAAACTCAAAGCCATTTTTTGAATGGAATGGAAAAAAATCTACACAATTATGTTTGAAACAAATAATACTATACCATATGAATAGATTATGCCAATGTGCAAATGCGGATGATAATATTCCATACGAATATATTATTTCAATATCTACACAACACATATCTTTGTCAACACTGGAATCAGGTTGACTGTTCCATATGGAGTTTATGTGAATAATGTATCAATTGCATTCATTTGAATGTTGGCAAATTCATGGAATTTATTCACCAGGAATCTGAATAATAATTTAAGGCCTCTTATAGGCCTCCTAAGGCCTGTATTTGCTGACATACTACAAGCACTTTACTTTCTGAAAATACGACGCAATATTCGTAGTGCGCGTAATACGTGGTGTTTTTCAGATGGACACACAATACCGGAATTTACCGTTTGTCAACAATGTTCTCTATTAATTCACCGTGGGTCCATCTATATTGCTCATACTGACGATGTTTTTCACTTTAGTGGTTCATTTTACTACCACATACAATAATTGTTCACGTTTCATTATGATTTGTTCGAAAATGTGCAGATAAATAATCATTGAACGTAGTTTTCTACTAGTGACCCCCTGAGTTGGAGAACTTGTTTAAGAACTGTTGTATTGCAATCTTAGAAACCCACAACTTCTAATTATACAGATTTGATGAAAATTATGGAAACAGCAAGATTTTTCTTTTACAAGAATAGTTTGACAGAAGGTTTCATTGGGGATAATTTCTGAAATGAAAAATTACACTGCCGCTTGAACATTGTTGTCCCTCATATGAATCCAAATAAATTATTTCAAATGAGAAGGTGGATGTGACTGTGATACATGATTTCGATACAAAGTTCCAATAGGAAATGAATGGCGGAAACCGCACATTGATAATTCAACCCGTATCAGTTTGCCGATGTAAAATACAGAATTATGTTGTATATTAACCAGTTGAAATCATGTGTCAGCGCATGGAAGATTGTCTATGTGATGTAGTTGCAAAAAGCCTCAGCTAATGTTATGATGAATGATTCATATCTCTCATGTACATAATATAGGCTTTATTTCTATTACAACTGAATAGCTTTGAATTAATTTATTACCTAAATTGGAAAGTTTATGAATTACATTGAATAGTGGGTGATAGGACTTAGTAATCACCTGGTTCAAGAATATTATTATCCACCAGGAGCAAAGTTCGAACACTAAACTTCCTGATTTCTGCTCAGGCTTTTCCAATATCACATTGGATCAACTCCTACTCAATCTCGATCGTTTTAATTCAATCATTTTGAAACAGTAACGTTTGTAGATAATTTACCTCTGAGACTAAGTTATGGAACTCAAAATATATTTTTCTTAATTATAACTATAATTTTGTATTGAGTAGGAAGTGAGATATTTGATAATTCATATATTTATTGAATACATCTTGAGATGCGTACAGATATAGGCGCTACAAGCACGCTCCGATCATGAACGTTACGATAGATGTTACGCGAAGGGTTCGCAATATGTTCGCAAGATGATCGCGCGCTTGTCTTATTGTTGACTTCAATTATGCTACAACAGTAAACTAACCTCACTCATGTGAAATGTTCAACCCAGCTGATCAGTGTGCCAAAATTTATTTATTTTTTCGAAATTATAACTTCTCCAAGATAAAATTTTATTAGAGTGCTGGATTAACGTTGTGATTTTCTCACGGTATCGGAGTAGTTTCATGATGTCATTCCGCACATTACGTAATTAAATTCTGATATTTCCTCTATTGTTTTCAAACGTTTTCCTAGAGTACTTAGAATTGTTGTGAACGCAAAATCATCATAAAAAATCATTTGAACATCCATTCTGTTGCTGAGTCTTCTAATTTGATCGAGGGAATTTTCCTGTATTCTGTCTTTGTTAGTTGTATTCCTTTCTCGTTCTATTGAGGGAAATTATTGTCGTCCCCACCACGTCCTTTGTGATTTGGTATTTTTCAATGCATAATAGTATCAGCCCTGATACCTATTTTTGAGCCTGGTTCGGTCGACTTGGAGACCTGAACAAGAGACCGCTTTTATCTTCTGTAGAGTACAGACATGTTTTCTGAGCTTAATTATTTATTGGCCTGATTGAATAATGTCTTTTCCAGACAGTTTTTTATTCTCTCCTGGAGACTAAAATTATATTATTGGGAATCATTTATCCCATCAGTTTGAAATTGCTAATCCTTTTATTAATTTATTAGTAAAAAATACATAGTTAATTACATAGTTAATTTCCATTCAGAGCGGTTGACTGCTGCACTTTATTATTATTGTAGGCTATGGATTAGTGACAGTCGAAAACCCATTTAAGGGTGAGTAATGAATATTTCATAGTATTGTTGTATTGTCTTTATTTCAATAATTTTGATATTACAGGTAACAACCCCTGATTTAGCAATTCTTCGTTTTCAAATATTTTATAACTGAATTTCGTAGTCTTACATCTGAGATGTATGACAATATAGTAATGTGAAAGGAAGTGATACTAAATGGAGTATCTTCCTATTCTTTATTTTATTGGTAGAGTAATTTATATCTCTGACCTTTTGTAATTGTGAGTGAGTTTGAAATACTCACTGGTAACTCTGTTCATCATTCTTTTAACTAGTAATTTCTTTTCATAATCCCATCCATTATAGATTTCAAATTCTACAATTAGAACCTATAATATTCCTCTAATTTCATATTCAATGTAAATTGTATGTATTGTATTCATTAGATGATTTCTTGAGAAATCATTCATTGAATGCAATATTTAGTATGTTATTTATTCTAGCATTACTAAGTAGTTGTGACTTGTGTTGCAGGTTTTTTTTTGTGTGTGTGTGTGTGTGTGTATTCTAGAATACTCATTCGAGGATCGTGCTGTAAATATGCCTTGCTGTCGAGGGCTTACGAATTCGCCAACCGAGATGGCCGGTGATATCGGACATCTGACCTTGCCGTGCTGGGCTGAACGACGATCTTCGATCTGACGCCACTAGCCCGATGCCTGGAGGCCATCACCCTTCATCCTTACCCATCACCCTTTGGACACCGGACTCGAGGACGACAGATCTTAGATAAGTACTTGCTGCCCCCACTACAAGATGTGCCCCGTAAATTTAGTCTCTTAAAGACGTATTGTTCTTAGTCTCTAAAAGACGTATTGTTCTTAGTCTCTTAAAGACGTATTGTTCTTGGTCTCTTAAAGACAGATTGATTATTCTATTATCAATGTAAAGATATATTTTGTAATATTCTCTATATTATTCTCATTATTATAAGAGCAGTCAATCAACCGCATATCTATGTTTTTAATTCCAAGACCCTCAAACCACTAGAATTAGGATCGCATTATTGATCAGATAAAAATCCGCAGATCTCAGGGTCTAGCACAATTTCAACAACTAAGCTTTCTCCGACAAAATCATTTGTCACCAGGAGATCAGTTTATCAGGTGACAAAACTGAATGAAATATTGCAATGTACCTAGAGTACATATGCTAGGTACTTGAAATATTCTGACCAGGATTGTTAGGTAGCCTAATAAAAAATTATGTTTCAAATTTTTATATCAAGAACCCATATTGCAAATTCCATCGAAACTTCCAGAGCTGTTTCCAAGATTTGTTGGACATACATAAATCAACATATAAATACAGAAATTGCTCGCTTAATATTGCCTGATAGGATTTCTCATGGCAGTTTAATAGCTATTATCGACTCTTCTTGTTGTTTGTTCGTGAACCTCGTTATATAGAGAGAATAATTATGATGCATCATTTTGGACCGCCTTGACGAGCCGAGAGGATTGAAGAGTAATACGATGAAATCTGAGCATTGTGTCAAAAGTTATAGGTGTTTGAAATTTTGATCCTTGAGGTGTCCTTAAGCGCGCCTCTCCACTAGGAAATACTTAAATGAAGTGCATCTAACGGGTGATTCTCATAAGACATCATCTCATGAACTTATGTCAGTGAGAGTGTTGTGAGAAATATCAATGTGATGACAATGTAGTGTTGGTGATGATGGTAGAAGCTGAAAATTAAGTGTTTTTCACAATACAAGGAGAATGGTTGTCAGGTGTATCTGAAAATTTATATGAGATAGAGCGCTCTACCTGATCTCATATTGTAGAGCACAAGAATACGCCGACAGGAATTAAATTTTGGATTATACATCTACATGGTAACAATCGGTATATTATTGATCAAAAACTGAAATTCATCAAAATTGATTTTTTTCTTCAAATTTTACTCATTTTTGAAAAATCATAACTCAGTAGTCAATGGAGATAGAGAGCTCCTTATAATCTCATTTCATTTAGAATTTCATAATCTAGAAAAAGGCGTGAGCAAATTTGTCTTTCCGATTACGAGATTTGGCATAAATAGCTAAAAACTGGAAAATGAGCTGAAAATACGAGGTTTTTGGGTCATTCTGTATCTAGCACGAGGAAATTTTGCATAAAGAAATTTGTTCTGGATTTCTCTTATGTACCTGAATAACATATTTGAAAAATCAGAACTACAATATAAATTACAAGCACACTCCTTTTCTATGTCTATATTGACTGGACTATTAGTAATACAGTAGGAGGGCATTGGTATGAGAGACTACCAGCGTCACATAGCTTCACGATAAATAACTACTAGGACTATCGGCATGAGATAACAGTGAAATTTAGAACAAAAACGCCCTATATCATAGGATATCTTCTTATGCTATATTTTCTCTATGGTTTTAGTGAGATCCACGCTATAATGGCAGTATTTGATTAACATGTTCCTTGCTATCCTTGTCTATCATTCGTAAAAGCAGAAAGGGTAATTTTTCTTGTCTATGCAACGTTGCCAATTGCCAGATCGGTTTTGAGCAGTGTAGGAATTAATCAACAAAATAATCAAATCCAGTTATCAAATCAATTTATCATTGAAAAATATACATCATTGACGAATGGAATGTAATTGATTATAATCAATAATTACAATGAGTATTAAGCAAAACAATATTATTGTAAACAAGAATGAGCAGTTGATATCACATCAAATACACCGGTATCAGCTACCTTCAATAGAATGCAGTGGCAAGGCAGAAAATCGGCAACGCTGCTCTCATTTCTCCCTCCACGACTGTCATTATAACGTGGAGCTGACTATAGTTTTCTCAGACTACTAACTTTCAGGCTCGATTCAATCAGTAGTTTTCTTTGATTATGTAGTGCAGGGTTACACAAATCATCGTTCTCATGAGAATTGATCGATACAGTATTGAGTTATTTCTCTATTAGAGACCTAGTTAGGATATTATCAGCTCTGATAGCTCTTTAAAATTTGATATGCAGAACTTCACAAACATCCATAATCTAACATTATCAAGTTTGAATTTGCTTGAGAAATGTAGAAGAATGCTATGAAAACTCAATTAAAATCTTGAGAAAAGAAACTCTCTAAGAAAACGCTGGGAACGCTTCGAAATCGTTGTAAAAACGCCTATATTGGGCCTATATAAGTCCTCTCAAGACATAATGTTTAGAGCCTAGCTGAATAGGTTCCAACATTTTATCTCAATTGATTCTTGAAAAATGTGAGAAAACGCAGATTTTGTGCATATCTTTGGCATTTTTCTCCAAATCCCTTCCTAGTGTGCTTCTAGATGGCCTACTAAACATACGAGCCAATTTGAACGTATTTGGTCCAGTGGATTTTTCCTGTTGATTATGAGTGAATGAATGAATTGGCCGAAGGCCGTAGATTCAATATGAAATTCACAACAAGAATGTTCAGTGAATTTTTTTTACATCGACTTACTTTTCGAAATATATCGATCTCTCAATATTCTTTTAAAATATCAATAACTAGAAAACTATTGGTCAAAATACAATTCCAAGGATATGGTTGGAGAGAAAAAAATTACAATAGAATTCATACAATTTTTTCCTTTGACGATTTTGCACTTTTTATGAGCGTTCAAACGGTATGAAATTTACCTTTGAACTCGACTTTTCCATCTTTGAGCGTTCATAAAAAGTTCAAATACATCAAAGAAAGAAATTGAATGAATCTTTTTGAGAATTTCTCCCTTTCTCTAACCATATCCTCAGAATGAGATCCTGACTAATAGTTTTCTAGTTATTGTCGTTTTTAAAATATATCGAAGGATTGATTTATCTTGGAAACTGAAGTCGATATGATAAAATGTTACAATAAAGTTTTCATTGCAAATTCCAAGTAGATTCAATGATCTTCGGCTGTTACACCTTTCGTGGTACATTCCGTATGTAGATTGCGAACTTGATATTCGTGAGAAGGTTTGGATATCAATTGAGAAACAAAGAACAGAAGAGAAAAGATTCCATAATAGGGAATAATGGGTATGTTAGTTGCAATGGGAAATGATCACATTAGAGGTTGGAAGGTGTTGGGATTAATGGCGTACTCCGTGCAGAGGGATTACTCCAATTACAAAAGACCACGCCCTTACTCCTATTATGCAGTGAAATACCGAAGCGGGATGAGAAGACGGGAAGGGAACAGAGGGGGCAGCAGAGTGAGGTGGATAGGGTGGGTGAGAAAGAAAGAGGAAGACTGGTGAAGGAGAATGAAAAGGAGAAGATGGAGGAGATGAGGGTGATGAAGAAGAATTAAGGAGAAGGGAAAGAAAGGGAGAAAGAGGCAGAAGGAGGAGAACGGGAAGAAGAAGATGGATAAGAAAGAGAATACAGAAGAAGGAAAAGTGGAAGAAGAGGATGACGAAAGAAAGGAAAAGGGAGAAGAATAAGAGGATGAAGAAAAAGAATAAGAAGAAGAAGAAGAAGAAGAAGAGAAAAAGAGGTAGAAAAGAGAGACGATGATGATAAAGAGAGACAATTTGAAGGGAAAGTAGAATTACAGGAGTCTGGAGAAGTGGATGAACACGGGCAAGATAAACTGTTTCAATTACAAGCTGTGAAGGTGTGAAATAGATTCTCCTTGTCGTGTTGTTGTTAAGTTGTGGACTGACAAAATGTTGTTATATTTATCTTCTCATGAGTGCTACATTTCTCCCACACCATATATAGGAGAAATCACTGCTTTGCGCCACTATGCACTTCTCTCTCACACACTCACTCTCTTTCTCTCTCTACTCACAGCTACAGTCTTTCACTCTGTTTCACTTCTTTAGCTCAACATTCCATCTCGCTGATCGGTGTTACTTTTAATACTGAGTATGCTCCAGGGTGCGTACAGACTCACGCTTTGCTCCGCGAACAAACGCTACACGAGCAGATCGCAAGATGATCGCAGGTGGAGCAAGAGCAGAATGCGAACAGATAGCGAGCTTGGCAAGCTCCTGAGGCAAACTAACCAATAGTTGCGCATGCGCAGTTGACGTTTTACTTGGATCAGTTACGATCTCTATGTCAGCATATAACATTATAAAAATTAATAATTAATTGATAAATTATCAAAATTGAGTAATATAACATAAAAACATTTCCTGTATTAGGTACCAGTATATAAAGGTTCGCGCCGCGAACATGAGCAATTCACTTTTAATCACCTGACTATATCTGTATTTTTACAGAAACGGTAAGATACAGATATGAAAAGTTTGGCATCAGTTGATTCTGTATTTTTACAGAAACGGTAAGATACAGATATAAAAAGTTTGGCATCAGCTGATTAAAAGTGAATTGCTCATGTTCGCGGCGCGTATATCTGACGCACCTTAAAGCTGCGTACACATATACGCTCTTCCAACCCGCACCGAGCACGCTCCTCCCTCGTACCGCCCTCGTACCGCCCTCGTTCCTCCATCGAACCACAGTCGCGCCGCCCACGCACCCATCATGAACGTTACGGAAGATGTTAGATCTCGCGTTCCCTGGTCGAACCACTGTTGCTCGCCGGTCAATCATCAATCGCTCTGCTGGAGTGACGTTCGGTTGCTGAGCAGAGCGAAAGTCTGTACGCACCTTTAGAATTCAGAAGAAAGAAGCCGAACTCCTAACAAACCTTTCACCTTTCAAAACATTGACAGACAAAACCTTTCTTGTAATAATACATCAACATGAATGCAATAAACATAATTGGCCGAGCGAAGTGAGGTCTAAGATTCAAGTCGACGGTTTGGCATTTCTCTTAATGTTTAAATGTTTATATGTTTATATGATGCGCATTTACGGCGAAACGCGGTAATATTTACATGAAATTTAACTGGTATGTTCCTTTTTAAATTACTCGTCGACACATACAAGGCTTTTGGAAATTTTGCATTTCAAGGATAATATAAAATGAAAAAGGAGCCTCCTCCATACGCCAATATTAGAGTGAAAATCAGACTATAGAATTATTTATCACGAGCAGGTAACCCGTGCTTCGCAAGGGTCTATTTTAAAACTTGACAGACTCAAAACTTGACGTAATGAAATATAGAAGAATTGGAAATAGGCCTATGAGAATCCTCAGTTGATTAAGAATTTATATGCAGCATTTCAAGTATCAGACCAGTAGTTCAGACGTGATGATGCGTGAAAAATAATTTTACTATCCTTTACACGTGTATATACGCGTTTAAGCATATTCTTTCCTTTATTATAGTATAGAAGATGATAGATCGATGGATGATATATCCATAATACAGTATTTATTATCCATCTATAATAAAGGAAATGGATGAGAATAAATTTTGAAAGGTTTGAGGTATCGATGTGCGGCTTTCACCATACTTTTTCTCTGGAAATCATGGAATCATGTATCATATGACCACCTTTCAATTGAAAAAATAAGTTGGTTTCAAAATGGCGGAAAAAATTGGGGTGCGACGGAAAATCTGTTTTTATCATTCGAAAAGGATCCCCAATCATACCTATCTTCTAATTTCTCTTTTGAGAGAAATGTTCTGCTGCTTCCATACACCAACTGGAAGCATGACAAATAGTTGAAAACTTGACAAACTGAAACCTTTATGTAATCAAATCTTGAAGAATTTAAAATAGGTCTATAATCATCCTCGGTTAAGCAATAATCTATATGCAAATTTTCAAGTTTCCAATCAGTCCAGTACTTTGGACGTGATGATGCGACAAACATAATTTTCATATACTTTACACCTGTATACGTGTATAATCCAGTTCTTCCCTTTTATTATGGTACAGAAGATGATAGATGGATGGATGATCATTGTTATTTTACTAAAAGAAGGAATAAGTTGAGTAGTTGTCTTTTCAGAGGGAGTTTTGACAAGCCACAAAACTCATTTTTCATTTGAAGATACAGTGTAACGAAAAGGTGCATATGACCTTATTTTTTTGCTCAGCTTGCCTAAATACCCCTCATTCCAATATAAAATCTTCGACTGACTGTACAGTGAGTCATTCTATCGAGGCTCGAATAATTTTGGAATTTTAATTAATAAAAATGGAAGAGAATAATTATTTAAATCTATATATTATAGTATCTATCTATCTATATATAAAGAATTTATAAATCTTCATGTAAATATTGTGACGATCCTTTATCTTGGCCACTTAAAATGGTTATTTGTATATCTAGAGTGAAAAGTGCTATTCTTTCTCCCTGAGGGAAAAGTTTGAAGCCCGAGGCGGAGCCGAGGGCAACAATTTTCCTGAGGGAGAAAAAACATTTTTCACTCGTGATATACTCAACATTTTTCCTCCACCTACATTTTTATAAAAACTGCAAATAAAATAATTTTTGAAAACGTATGTGACCAAACAATGTGTTACAACATAATCTAAAAAGTAAACAGAAACAGCTGGCTTGTAATCACAGTTCTCCTCCGACAGCACTATCTGTCGGCTAAAGTTGTAACAACAATGACAGCCACAACTACAGCTATGATGAAGTTCCCGTTTCAAATTTGATTAGTTAATAAGTAATATTCGTTGGCTGGTATTTTGAATAACATGGATTGAAAGAGAAAAAATATAAATTTTTTCTAGTATAGTGATATGAAGTTTGTAATAATAATTTCAGCATACAAACATGAATTTTATAAATCGATCAAATGTCTGGTTGAGGTATTGAATTTAGTTGGTTTAACTACTACTCTATATGCTTCCCCATCTGAGCTTAGACCTTCTGACCTATTCCAAATGTATATTTTTAAAATAGAGATGCTTCCCATGTTATTTAAATGAAGTCACTTTTACTCCCTAGGAAGTTTTTCTGTTTTTTAGTACCGAGAGCGAAAAAGTGACACTTTAGTATCATGTTTCAGGGAGTACAGTAAGTACTTTTGACAGTAGGTGGAGGAAAAACTATTTTTTTGAATCATATTATGAAGAATCAAGGCAGAAGCAGCAAACTATCTCTAAATGAAATAATTATCAACGTTACCGCTACTGATGACAATATCAGATTGAATCAGTCTCTTCCAGTAAATCAATCAAGAGTTCATATTACTTATTATATAATCTATTCTATCAATTATGAAATTATTGTATTAAAATCGCATTTATAGGTTAAGGAAATGTTGTGGTAAACCTAACCTAAAACATTTGAATGCCTAGAACACTAGTATAGAGTTGAGATCAATCAGGCCTGCGTATTATATAATACTAGCAGGGCACCCGTGCTTCGCTACGGGAATTGAAAGATAAGGTTATTTTTGTGAACCATTTATGATCTAAATTCTACCAACATTGTTATGATCGTTTTTGAGATTAGGCCACAACTTGGCATGAAAACTATTGAGTCAAATCATTCGATTAATCATTGATGTGTTGCTCTGTAGTACAGAAGTAGATCAATAGTCCAATTGCAGCGAATTTTGTAGAATATTGGGAAAAGGAACAACAGCTATTTGGCCGTTCTAATAAATAACCCCTTTTTTCCGCCCAAGTTAAATTTCGGCCAAATTTCCTCATTCTTTGCAAACAGATTCCACAACGGACACTTCTGAAGTTTTGAAAATACCCTCCATATATCATACTGAGTTATTAAAACTTCATCGAAATTGTTTAAGCAGTTATCCCGATCGGATATACAAACAAAATTAAATTAGTCTTGATAGAATGGGATCACTTGATAGAAGCAACTCCCGTCATAAAAGTTTGTTTTATGGAAAATAAAAACTATCTATACTCCAAGGGAATAGCTCTGATTGAAGCAGCAGTGCCCAATCAATTTGTTCTCGATAAATGCATTTCGATTAGTTCTTCAACTTGATGCCAACCTAATGGAGTCATCTCAACTTAATGCCAACCTGTCAAAATTATTAATTAAGTTGCCAGTTAACAACTGTTTCGAAGAAATACTCTCTCCAGATTATAGATCTATAATAACATATGTTATGGACATTTCTAATATAATAAGGAGATTGGGAGAAGAAGAATGTACATGCTAAAAGACGAACTTTAAACCCTTAAAAACCACCCTTAGAGTTGAACTATCGCCAAAAGATTTCCTAGTGAGCACCTAGGAGGTTTAAGAAAGCTATATTCCAAGTTTTGTTGCAATCCATCCAGAGCCGAGCGAGCTTCATCCTAACTTTAAAAAAACATCTTTTGGAACAAATGACTGAAACTGTCCGGCCCTAGAACGATCACATGACATCCATCCCCCACCCATCCCACAAATACAAACCTTCAAACCATGTTATAGAACGAATTGTATATATATATTATATAAACTCATGTTATTTCAATTATCCACTGCATAATGCTGTATATTACTGAAAGTTGATAGCCCTGATCTACTTTCAGCCTACTTCATTTTATTAATCAATTATTTGATCTTATCTACCTATATAATTATTTTACTCTATCAATTTTCTGTTTTTTTTTCTCTTTAATATTCATATTGATTAAAACTTTTACAATATTTCCATTAATAAATAAATCCTTAGTTTAAATAACGAAATTAACGTTTTGGTAGAGAGTTAGTGGGGAGGATATTTTTAATATTCTTTCCGAAGAATGGACATTGATATGTCCAAAGCTCCGCCAATTTATGTAGATGCATAACAATATGATTATTATCTATAGTTATTATATTACAAACTGCTTTTTCATATCATATACAGTTCAATAATTATTTTCTTAGTCTATATTATGTAAATTCATCTATAATTTTGCTGTATTGTTAGCTATTGTATATAAGTGTATAAGCCAGTATATATTGTAATCTACATAAATAAAGTACTCAATCAATCAATCAATCAATGACATTGCCATAGTCACACGTTCCTAGTGAACATGCAGTTTGTTGAAAAATTTTACGTGAATTAATTTTCAATTGTTTGTTTGTTAATTAAATGTTAATTGTAAAGTTCCTTTTGTCAGTAGGAATAATCATTAACGTAAAATACCTGATTAAATCTACATAAATCGCCGAGCAATATACCAGCAACACGTTCTACTTGGAGGCCAGAAAATCCAGCACATGGCAGAAGAATAATTATTTGTGAACCAAGGAAAAAGGGAAACAGAGTCGCGTAAGTTATTCTTCTAGTAAATCAATGGGGCCCCATCTACGATTCATAAGCGATATAAGTTCTGGAGAAAATGAATGGTCATGACTCGATTGCAATCAGGGAAAATTCAACGTTAATCTACATTATAATAATCATCATAAAATCAAATCAATTTATAATCTGTTTATCGATCAAGCTATTTCAAAGGAGAACTCACAACCCTGTAATTATCATTTTATCATATTATTTTCTTTTGATTTATAAATAATTGTTTAATTGGAAATTGTACATGTCTGGTATTGTTAAACCAGAACACGTTTTACTGATCACCACTATTCACTAGAAAATTATAATTTACTATCTGCTTATCTTGAAAATTGTTGCAAATATTGTGTTCCTATAATATATTGAAATAACTGAGCATATCTTCCAGTTCGTTTCCTTTCTAAAAACCTTAATATCGTCTTTGACACGTTACCATTGGTATTCTGGTAGACCTCATATGGTCAGTGAAACAAGTCGGGAAATTAATTGAGTGGAAAGCTGTAGATGGTAAAAATAGATAGATTTATTCAGTATTTCAAAAATAAGTTTTATGCGATGTTGATTGTCAATAGATGGTTCAGAAAATATGCGATATACGATGAATCACACAGAATTCATATTCTTTCAATCTTCCATTCTGGGATGAATATCAGCTAAGCTTAA
>NC_052512.1:9356858-9425942 GCF_014356525.2 Nilaparvata lugens | reverse complement strand
ATAGGGTCACGACTAGAAAGTTAACTCTAATATTATCGTATGAAGGAGGCACCTTTTTCCTTTTATATTATCCTTGAAATGCAAAATTTCCAAAAACCTTGTACATACGTCAACGCACAATTTAAAAAGGAACATACCTGTCAAATTTTCATGATAATCTATCACCGCGTTTCGCCTTATATGCGCAACATATAAACATTTGAACATATAAACATTCAAACATGAAGAGAAATGCAAAAACCGTCGACTTGAATCTTGGACCCCCTTTCGCTCGGTCAAAAATATTCAATCTCAATAAAGAAGATTCATATTTTATCATTGGGAAGTATATTCTTTCATAAATGAAATATAACTAATCATTTAACATAATGAACAGTTCATATTACATCAGATAAACCGGTATCAGCTGCTCTCCGTAAAAGGCAGACAATCAGCAACGCCGCTCTCCCATCTTTCTCTACTGCCTTTACGTGAACCTCACTATTATCCATTCATTATTTGATTCTCTTTGCTGTTGTGCTAATAAAAATGTATACTATATATGTACTATGTATTATTATATCAATGTACTAGCCGTCAGGCTCGCTTCGCTCGCCATATCCGTCTAGCCAGGGGGCTCCGCCCCCTGGACCCCCGACTGGATCGTCCAAGAATGAAATCAGCAGGCTCGCTTCGCTCACCTGCATTTTTCATTTGAGCATTTTTATCATATGTTAGGACAATCCAGTCGGGGGTCCAGACTAAACGGATATGGCGAGCGAATCGAGCCTGACTGCTAGTAATATAATATTCCCAGGATTGAAGTAGCAGTGCCCAATCAATTTTTCCGCGATAATGCATTTAAATCTTCAATTTGGTGCCAACCTAACAAAGACAACTCAACTTAATGCCAACCTGACAAAATTATTAATTCAGTTGCCAGTTAACAACTGTTTCGAAGAGGTACTCTATCTAGATTATAGTTCTATAGTAACATATGATATGGAAATTTCAATTATAATTAAGAGATTGGGAGAAGAAGAATATACATGCTAAAAGACGAACTTTAAACCCTTAAAAACAACCCTCAGAGTTAAAATATTGCCAAAAGATTTCTTAGTGCGCCTCTAAAGGGCCAACTGAATATACCTACCAAATTTGAACGTTTTTGGTCCGGTAGATTTCTAGTTATGCGAGTGAGTGAGTGAGTGAGTGAGTGAGTGAATCAGTCAGTCAGTCAGTCAGTCAGTGAGTGAGTGCCATTTCGCTTAAATATATATATATATATTATATATATATATATATATATATATATATATATATAATATATATAGATTTATAATACAGAATAATAAATATTTATTTCGTTTACATTGCTTTTGATATGATAAAATGTCAATCCTAATATTACTACACATAACCAAGACTATATAGAGGCTTTGAAGAAAAATGAAAGTTTTACAAATGAATTCAGCTCAACGACAGCTACTGAATAAATATTTAGGCCTATTCGGCATACAAATTGTGATATTTGCAGAGAAAAATGATTATTTATAGATGTTACAAATAATTATTAAGCAAGCTGCCTTCTAAATTGGCAAGTTGTTGGTGCAAGCAAGCCTTGATTTGTTTGGAGTTATGTAGCTGGCTTATTTCCAACCTCAAAATATTTGAACTACCATTTAAAATGATGAACACAATGAATAATATGTGGTTTTATTAATTAATTCCCAAAAAATATTCTATATTTGATTCGCTAAGTGCAGCCTTTATAGGTCAGATAGCAGTTGTTTATCTGCCTTTGATAAGATTATGGTTCGTACTCCGTATTGGAATTTCTTTTCTTCACTCAACTGTTTACAAGACTCTTGAATGTATAGTTTTGGGGATGTGAAATCGATCAATATGTCACAACGGACACATTCCCTAATTTTTTAGTTTCTTTAACTAAGAATCCTTCTGACGCTCCCTGTTACAGTAGCAAGTGGTGAAAGAAGTTTTGCCAAATTAAAACTGATAAAAACGTATCTTAGATCCACCATTTGTCAGGACCGTTCAAGTGGACTGGCAACAATGACCATTAAGATAGATTTGTTGAACAGAATGTACAGTGACAACATTTTCAACGAATTTGCAAAACTGAGAGGAAAATCGCTTTTCAATGTAAAGTACAGAGTTGGGCAGGGAGGTATGGATGATTTGAAATAACAGATACACAATCATTTTTGAACGAAACTGAAAATTTATTTTTTTTAGTGTGTACCTTGGATGATGCCATTGTAAAAATGGAAGAGGAAAGAATCATAACATTGATTATGTATGAAAAATAACATCTGTTAAGAATGTTGTCCGTTTTTGTCCATACAGTCCTGTAGACGTTGTAAGAAGTTACTCCTCTGATGCATTGCACGTGGTACATAATCCTAAATAGTCAATGTTTTGAAAAAACGAAATGGAAAATAAATTTTGAGTTTCGTTTGAAAATGATTGTGTAACTGTTATTTCAAATCATCCATACCTCCCTGCCCTATTCTGTATAAATGTTTCAAGGCTTTGAGTAAATAATTTTTTTAATTTCTTTGAAACTGATTGATATTGTGTGAATGGAGTGGGGTGTTTCTTCTCTTCTATAATACTTGCTAAAGTTTATTGCTATCGAATCATCTACCGGTATTTGAATACTTGATTGGTTGGGAGCTTTTAGTGGATTCGTTCATTCAAATGCACAGATTATCATCATTGTCCAATTTTCACCTATTTTAGCAACTAGCAACTACGAGCCAGGAACTTCATTGGACAAAATACTTTTAACATTCAACTTCGGGTTTATTGAGCTGATCAAAACTTCCTACTTGATAGAATCATGTTGTCACATCTCAAAACAAAGTTATTCAGAAAAAAGTATATTCAATTCCAATCTACACATTTTGGGAACCTGCTAACTTGCTGCATTTAATTCGGGCCTCGGTCATTCTATGTAACTAAATTTTGAGTTATATAAGGAAACAACAAAAGTTTGGCACTCACCATTTTCTTAATTCAAATTTTGACTCTTTAGAAACACTCACATACGATTTAAAAAGACCAAAAACACTTCACTCAGATTCACCCACGCAATCAATGTCCTAATTCTACTTCTACTAATTTTATCGGTTTCTCCTTCAAACTAGAACAAGATTAATGATAATATAACGAGAATTTGTCCCTCAAAATGGAAAACAGATCCATTCAGAGGACCGAGGCTCGCACACCGTTACCCTACATAATGTTTTCCCGGTTACGTCTCAATTCGAACTGTTGCTTTTTCACTGAAAATTAGAGAATTATTCCTCCTCCACGGGCGTTGAGCATAACTTCCAGTGGAAAAGCCAAAGCTGCAAAAAGGTCGATGCTCGTACAATTTTCAAGTACAGTGGCTTTTTCGAAATGAAATTGAAACTGTATTTGAAAAGTGCACGTAAAATTGCTTCAATTTTAACAAGTTAGCAAATTCAATAAACAAGAAAGAGTTAATTCCCACACCAGAAACGCAGGGTTCAACATACAGTAAAAGTCAAAGTTCATTCCAGTTCGAAAACCTGAATAATAATATAAGATACACGAAAACAACTACAATAATACCCACTCAATATTCACTCCATTACAGTTGTATCAATTATTGATTTGCTCACACTCAATTGACTTTGACTTTGTACAATTGACTTTGGAAATTGGAAATTACTGAGGTATTGCAATTATTCAAATGCTTATACATTTAGTAATAATAATCAATTAATTATTAATAATCAAATAATTATTAATAATCATTGATAATCATTAATAATAACAACTAACTTTGAATTTTCCTGTGTAATTGGTTTTTGAATGTTTCATTCAATAGATAGGGGCAAGTCTTCACTTATATTCGAAATATTATTTCGCACGTTCTTTAGAATTTATATTCACTCGTATTTTGAAAGGTATCTAGAGATAATCCTTACCACCATAATATAAGTGTGTTTTTGTGTGGTGGTGGGGGGAGGGCGCCGGAATGTTGTTCGCTTACACTAGAAAAAATCTGGTGTGGCGCACTCACACAACTTTCCTTGCCGTTATGAAAATTGATCACTTGACGCTAGTGTTCACGAGCTTCTCAAGTCAACTATTCAAAAAAAATCTGGTGTGGTGCACTCACACAACTTTCCCTGCCATTATGAAAATTGATCAACTGACGCTAGTGTTCCCGCGCATCACAAGTCTACTTTTCTAAGATCTGAGCCAGCTGGTGACAGGACAATAGCGCTGCAAACACATGAAGTCTGCTATCTCTTCATAGTGAATGATTCAATAGAATCAACAGTTGCCAACAGTTAGCATTATTGAATAAACACATTTTCTCGAGTTTCGAGCTTATTTCCAATTTTAGGTGAAAATGTCACTGAACGTTAATTGTAGAGATTGTCATGCTTAATCTTTTCCATTCGAAAGTTTTTGTTTGAATTGTATCTGAAGCCTGATACTTGAGAAACCAAAATCAAACTTTGCATAAATGGGGCGGAGCTCCTGAAATTTTTACAGATATGAGACTTGTGGCAGTTGATAGAGCTTATCGATGACTATTTAAGGTATAACTTTGATCAAAGTCGTTGGAGCCGTTTTCGAGAAAATCTCGAAAAACCCTGTTTTTGACAACATTTTCGCCATTTCAGCCGCCATCTTGAATCGCATTTGTTCGAAATTGTTCGTGTCCGATAACATTACGTTCCAAATTTCAAGTCATTCCGTTGATTGGGAGATGAGATATCGTGTATACAGACGCACATACACTCATACACACACACACACACACACACACACACACACACACACACACACACACACACACAACACACACACACACACACACACACACACACACACTCACACACACACACATACAGACCAATACCCAAAAACCACTTTTTTGGACTCAGGGGACCTTCAAACGTATAGAAATTTAGAAATTGGGGTACCTTAATTTTTTTCGGAAAGCAATACTTTCCTTACCTATGGTAAAATCTGAGCCAGCTGGCGACAGGACAATAACGCACCACAAGGCGCCAAGTGACTAGTGATGTATACTCCTTGCTTAGGCAATTTGCGTGCAATAGAACGGCAAAAGTGGCCTTCATTTATTGCAACTGTCATAAAAAATGTGTTTTGGAACTCATAACTGTTGGATAGGTTCCTGGAAGGATCTTATTCTCCTTTTAAAAATTCTCGACACTTCAAAAAAATCAAATCGATTTGACAGTCTATTACCAATTGCAACGCATCTTTCTAATGGAGCAGTGCAGCATCTAAAAACGGCATGAAATTGATGGTACTGTCTCAAGTTCCGCGCCGACATCAACTCCTCGGACGCCAACTTCTATACGTCCATGTAGACAGTCATGCAAAAAAATTGCATCAAACTTCATTCTTCGTTATTCCAAAGATTCAATTTTCACCTCGTTGTAAAACTGTTTATAAGGAAGCTGCTCCAAATCTGGCATGAGCCTCTTCAACACCAGACGTACAAACCTTCTTTGCACAGATTCTATTTTCTTTGTTGTGCATATTCTATCTCTATTCCAAACGATGGACGCGTAGCGCATACTCCAAGTGACATCGAACGATGGAACAAAAGAGTGTCTTCAATGTTTGAGGATTTTTGAAGTTTTTGCCAATCCACCTTATTACACCAAGCTGTCTTCTCGCTACTACATCATCAATATGCGCGTTAAAAAGTAGTTTACAATCAATTATGACACCCAGATCTTCCACACAGGCCACACGTTGAATTTGTCTGTCAGCAATGTTATACTGAAATCTCAAGGTATTCGTTTTTCTTGAAAAGCTCATTACCAATGTTTTGCTTGATGATGTGGAATGGTATTTTTTTATATATACCAGTGTAGCTGTTAATATCCCTAGCCTGCAAATAAATTTGCAAAAAGTTAGGGCCGTCCGGCTCGCAAATATACTGGGGTCTGACCACAGCTCTAGCTTAGTAATAGATGCATGAATACTCTCAATGTAATGAACCACCATGGGTTTCAATAACTGATAATTAACAAATCTTACCGCTGCTCTCTTGAAGATATTGAAGATTACCAATAAGGAAATCAAAAAGATAGTTAGTGACTGATTATCAGTAACCATATATTCAATCGAGGATAATGAAAATCAACTATTATTCTTCTAATTGATCTTTAAAACGCTCGTCATGAATACAGGTATGCACTATTAGAAAGTCCTATTCCACCCTCTAGGTTTTCCAATAATTGCGAAGTATTGCTACGACGCGGACTAGCTACAGCCGGGTATGGGTCGGGGTCGGTGACCGTATTGACTGGTGGAGATACTGGACCTACACTTCTCCCCCTGTCCTGATTCTTTACCCTCTGTCTTTGGCGGGAGGTATTTAATTTGAAGGGAAGAGTGTGTGCCCGTGCCGTTGTTGGCCGATTCGGCCCTCGGCTCTTGGAATTCAGGTTGGGTGTTAGGGAGAATTGAGGTAACCTTAACCAGGGATACGGATCCGGATATCAGATCCCCACAAATAATTATATTTGTAAAGGTAGTACGCAATCTGAACCAACTGCGAGTTGACGGCGAGCAAAGCTGTACCTGCAAGCCCGGAATAAAGGTTGTAGGTGGAGGAACTCGGGAAGGAGTTTAACAAGGAATGATATAGAATTTTTGTTACGGTTTTCGCAATCTGAGACTGCGGGCTGTCGGTGTGCAGACTGAATCTGCGCACCCGGTATTAGATCAATATGATTGGAGGGGCGTAAGAGGTATAAGGTACAGGATATGGTATACCGAGTTTGAGGTATAGGGAATATTTTATCGGGCTTGGGAAATGGAGATTCGTTAATAGGATTGTTCCTTCCTGTAACTAATGGGGTTTTGTTCAATAACTCGCGATCTGTGAATCGCGATATAGTTCTCAGCAAGCTGAACCTGCTAGCTAAATACAGTATATCAATTACAATTTTATGATAACTAAAGCTCAATGGATGAGGTTTCGGGTGTCGGATTTCTGAATCGCGAGCCTGCAGCTGCGAAAGGATTTTCAGCAATTCTGAAACTGCTAAACAGGATTTCCGCGCTGATCTGATGACAGCGCGCCGGTTATTAAGGGCCAATCTGTAACTGCCCTTAAGGGTATGGGAATCACTCTCAATCGTCCGAAACGCTTTTAAATTAATAGTCAGTATGTCGACTATTATGAGAGGATGGGGAAAGGTTTACAAGGACTCTCCTAAGCTTCTCGCTGGTCTGAGAACCGCGACTGGGTCGATCTCTAATCTGTGACTGAGATCCTGCTCTACATAAGGTTTCCTACACCTCTCGCTGGTCTGGGGACCGCGACGGGAACGATCTCGAGTCTGGAACTGAGATCTCGCACTATACAGGGTAGGAAAAATTAAGAGGAAGGAAGAGAGAGGATGCCGCAGTCTGGGAACTTCGGCAAGGACGTTCTCAAACTGTACCTGAGAGCTAGGAGGATTATAGAATAGGGAAGGTGAAGAGAGAGTAAGAGGAAGGATGCCGCAGTCTGGGGACTTCGGCGAGGACGTTCTCAAGCTGTACCTGAGAGCGGGAAGCGTTGCAGTCTGTGACTTCAACAAGGACGTTCTCAAGCTGCACCTGAGAGCAGGAAGCGTTGCAGTCTGTGACTTCAACAAGGACGTTCTCAAGCTGTACCTGAGAGCAGGAAGCGTCGCAGTCTGGGACTTCGACAAGGACGTCTCAAGCTGTACCTGAGAGCAGGAAGCGTCGCAGTCTGTGACTTCGACAAGGACGTTCTCAAGCTGTACCTGAGAGTGGGAAGCGTCGCAGTCTGTGACTTCGACAAGGACGTTCTCAAGCTGTACCTGAGAGCAGGAAGCGTCGCAGTCTGTGACTTCGACAAGGACGTTCTCAAGCTGTACCTGAGAGCAGGAAGAGTCGCAGTCTGTGACTTCGACAAGGACGCTCTCAAGCTGCACCTGAGAGCTAGAAGGATTATAGAATAGGGAAAGTGAAGAGAAAGTGAGAGAAAGGATGCCACAGTCTGGGGACTTCGGCGAGGACGTTCTCAAGCTGTACCTGAGAGCAGGAAGCGTCGCAGTCTGGAAACTTCGACGAGGACGAGCTCAAGCTGCACCTGAGTTCTCTAGGAAAAGGATTGGGCTTTTCCTACTTGGAATTACAGCAAGTCAGAAACTGCTAAGCGAATTTAAAATACAGGGCCACTCTATAGTATGAAAATTAATAAGGAAAATACACCCCTAAAAACTGAGATTACCTTATTACAGAAGAGGAAATGCACACAAGTGACCAGTCCTAACATACAGTTACCTGAATCACTGCAGAATTAAATACGGAGAATAGCAAACAAATTCCCGCACTAAACTTAAACGTCGTGAAGCGACAGAGTCGAGACTTAAGAATTAAGCCCTCAAAAATAATTTGCTTAAGAGCCTAGCTAAATTTCCCCACTCAACTGTTTGTAGCTCAAACTTGAGATCCCTTACAGGTTTCAAAACCAAGAATAATTCGTTCACCCCCAGTGATACGAATTCGGGAAAAAAATAGCTGACAAGAAAGAAAAACCCACAAGGTAATTCTAACTCCGAGTTGTTCGGAACTCGACCTACAATATTCTACAATAACACAAGATAGAATAATAATTAGTGTCGGTAACGTCGTAAGGAGAGGAGATTCGCGACCCGATCTCACGCTCAACCACCGAACAACTGACTCTCTCCCAGGTCTCCTTGAAGCCACACCGGGTCGCTGAAAGTTAGGAGGCGGGGGAAAAGGGGCTTGCTGACCAATGGGAGTCTGAAAAGACGATCACGCCACTAGTCATGTGACAGGGTTTGAATCCACTAGTGCTGATGATAAGGGTGCAGCTAATGACGACACTGATACTAATTACTACACTAATTCAGGCCGGTAAACAATATTTCTATTCCAGAAATTTCATGAAGAGCGATACTGGCCCGACTCGGTAGCCGCTTATCGTTTAGATGATACGAATGCTGCTAATTTAAAGGGGTTGACGGCGATAGTGATAATGTATACACAACTACAAATCTAACAAAATATATCTGGCAGACGATCCTATTCCTATTCTAAAATAGAATAATTTCGCTAATTTTATGCTGGACGACGGCTCTCTATCCGTCACAAAAATTCACTTTGTGACACCCCACTCCTACTAAGGAGGGGGGGGGGATTGGCGTTGAAGGTACAAGGCGACGTCGGGAATACCGGGTATAACCACACCACATCCGAATTGTCCCATGAAGTTCAACCAACAAAGAAAGGAAAGTCAAGTCCAGGGGAATAGTACGTCATATCCGGGAAAAAATAAATTTGGAAATAGAGAGTCGACGTCAACGGTATCTTACTCTAAAGAAATGGACATGAGTTTTAAGATTATGGTGAGGACGGCATAGAGCTATAAATCTGAAATTCCTATGTATCTGGCAGCAGCAGCTGTAATAAAGAAAAATATTTAAAAGGAAATTTCGACGACTGTACTGAATATAAAAGAACGGAGCAAAGAAAGGAAAATAACAACAATAATCTTCTTCCAAAAAAAAAAACTAACCTCCTAATTAATACCTCATTGAAAACAATATGAGATCAATGTCGCACTCTCATCCACTTCCACTTGCCGTCGGGACCGAGCACTTTAAACCTAGGACGGCCGGCCCGTCGCTTACGAGCACCTGGCTTATTGTAAGGTTTGTACAAAATGCGGGATCTGTCGAAAATCGGGGGATTCAGGTTCCTGGAAGTAGACGGTGTCGCTGCTGAAATAGCCGACGCGGGGGCAGATGACTCTATATCCATCGTGGTGACCTCCGCGGCTGCTCCAGTGATCGATGATACTGATTCCATGTCCTCCGCCGGAATCATTCTATGGTTAGTCAAGACTTCGTGTATCAGTTGAAACGGTACGGGGGGAATAGCCTCGGGAACACGGGCTATGGGTAGAGAGGAAGAAGAGAAGGGATGTGATGCGGGCGGGGAAGAAGTGGTCGAAGATGAAGAAGATGACGATGTGGAGGAGGTACACTGCTGGTGACTGTCCACCGAACAAACTCATTGACTTCTACTGTTGTTGAGTCGTCTTCCGGATCAGCTAGTAGCTCGTCCTCGTTCTCGGTTGGGACAGGGGATACCACTTCAGGATACGGAAATGTCAGGGAAGAGTCTGTCGAACCGACAGGCGGAAATACATTGACAGCAGAACAAAAGGAGGAAAATTCCGAAATATCTAGTTCTGGAATACTCTGACCGATCTCCGACACTACTTCAGATAACGGTGTTGACAGGGCATATGGCAAGTCGTGCAAATGTCTATTCAAATGGAAAATAATGTATAACACAGCATCGGAATAAGAGAGTGAATCGCGATAAAACGGATGGAATCGGAAGTGAAATGCTGGAGCTGAAACCAAATTTTTCAACATGGAATGATCATGAATAAGCCACAAAATACGAGCCCTAAGCGTCGTATCAGCTATCCGACAAGGGTCGAAGAGTAATACAGATGAGTCGGACCGGTTCACAAGAGCGACCACCACCCCACCCATGATTTCAATAGGAATCGCCCACTGCGCTTCAGTAGATATACGGCACAAAGCGCCGCGGCGCTCTCTCACTGACATGTTCCAATGTCGCACCTTCAAACTACGGAACAACACACCATCCTCCCTACTTTTCACATTACGTGAACGCACTTCAGCGATGGATAAAAAGCGATCAAGTAGACCAAGACGAGGCGCCATACTGCTAAGAGAGTCGAAGCACTACTGAAGCAATAGAAAGACGACTAGATGGGCTTATACAAAAATATTCAGGTAACGACAGTGTAGAAAGACAAGATTATCATTATCGGGAACGCGATAAAAGCAACCCTACAATAAACAGATAACAAAAATATCCTGAAAGAAAAGGTTCGAACGTCTTATGCGATGCGACGAGAGAAGGAGCAAGAAACCAGTGAATCAACCCTGTCGCGGCATCTAACGGGAAACGTAATAACTAGTTGAATGAAGTGCTGCCCCCGCACCTTGCGCCGTCTAAGGCTAGTATAGGCAACCCGCACTTCACTCCACCAACGCAATTTGCGTTCGCCTGTTCTTCAGAGCTAGATTCCCCCTCCTCCTCCTCTACACATGGGGGTAACAACTTAATGTCTTTCACATGAACAGTCACAGATTTATTCTCTGCTACTTTAACCTTCACTACTGTAGGACTCAATATCTCAACCACCTCCCAGGGGCCTGAGAACTTTGGAGCGAGTTTCGCGGCGAACTGGTCAACTCCCGAAGATAAATAATGTTCTCTCTTATATATCAACTGACCTGGGGATAACTTAACATCTCGCCTCCGAAGATTATAATAACGGCTAGCATCCCTATATGCTTTATCCAAATTATCCACTACAATTTTCCTGGTTTGAATTAATACCTTAATATTTTTCTGTAGCGTGGCCTGACTACTTTCAAAACCTGCGTACGTGGATCGTCTTGAGACTCGAATGCGGACTCACCTGGAGCCCTCAATTCCCTACCGAAGTTGAGATAAGCTGGAGTATATTGGGTGCCTTGATGAATAGTTGTATTCATCGCAAAACAAAATTCTCTTAAATATCGGTCCCAATCCGAGTGGTTCTCTCCTACAAAGATTTGTATCATAGTTTTGAGTACACGGTTCACTCTTTCAGTAGGATTACAACTAGGAGAATATGGGGGGGTGAAAAACACATTCACGCCATTATCCTCACAATACGAGCGAAAATACTTGCTAGTGTATTGGGTTCCATTGTCACAAATGAGCATCCTAGGTGCTCCATACCGTGTGACAATCAATTCACGGAAAGCTTTCGTGACTCCTGCGCTATCTGCCTTAGATAGGGCGGCCACTTCCGTCCACTTAGTGAACTGATCTTGAAACACGACTATGTAACGGTGTCCTAACTTGGAACGGGGTAACGGGCCGACTAAGTCAGTACTGACAGTCTCCCAAGGGTGAAACAATTTACGGGGATTTTTCATGCGACCATATGGGGTCCTCTGTTCTACCTTAATCTTAATGCAGTCATCACACCTCCGTACATAGGTGGCAACATCATTAAACAATCCAGGCCAATAATATAGGCGCGCTATCTTGTCATATGTACGATATATGCCAAAGTGACCCGCGGTAGGAGCATTATGATTTTGTTGTAAAACTTCAGAGCGACAGCTCACTGGGACACAAAGCTTCCACCCCTCAGCACTCTGCTCTTCCTGGAGCCGCCTCCTAGGCCAAATGTGTCTATACAACAACCCATCTCTAACTGTATAGTCGGGGAATTTCTCGGGGTCTGCAATCAGTAATGATTTAATTTTCTTTACCCAGCTATCGTCGTTCTCTCGACCAATAGCGATAGGGGCCACCCCACCCTCGGAGTTCGTTTCTCCCGAAGTGAGCTCCTCCTTACAGGGGGTGCGTGAGAGTACATCTGGAACTATGTTGAACTTCCCTTTCCTATATTTTATTTTCAAATTATATTGTTGCATTTCCATTACCCATCGTGCTAAACGACCAGTGGGATGGGGGATGGCATGCAACCACTTCAAGGACTGATGGTCGGTAATCACAGTAATTTCGTAACCTTCCACATATGACTTAAATTTTCTCAGGGCATATATCACAGCTAGACACTCTTTCTCGGTTGTGGTATATCGGACTTCGGGACCTCTTAAACCCCTACTCGCATAAGCAATAACTTTCTCCTCACCATTAATCTCCTGAGTCAAGACAGCTCCCAACCCTTCGTCGGAGGCATCGGTCTGAATCACAAAGGGTAACTCAAAATGAGGGTAGGTTAATACTGGGGCACAGGTTAAAGCATCTTTGATTTTCTGAAATGCCGTTTCCTCCTCTTCTCCCCACTGCCAATTCACCTTCAATTTTAACAAACGATGTAACGGATTTGCTAGCTCTGAAAAATTAGGGACGAACCTACGGTACCAGGAGGCTAACCCTAGGAAGCTCCTGAGAGATTTAACACGCTGCGGGGTAGGGAAATCTCTAACAGCCCTAATCGTTTCCGGGTCGGTACGGAGGCCTTGCTCTGTCACAATATGACCTAAGTATTTCAGCTCAGATTTCAGAAAATTGCACTTATCTTTATTTATAATTAGACCTGCGTCTCTCAACCTCTGGAAAACCTCTGCGAGATGTTCTCTATGGGATTCAAGAGTCTCCCCTAATACTACCACATCGTCTAAGTACGCGAACGCATATGGTTCGAGTTTAGGCCCTATCACCTGATCTAGCAAACGTTGAAAGGTAGCTCCAGCTGAGTGTAAGCCGAAAGGCATCACTTTAAATTGAAATAGACCTCTGCCCGGCACTATGAAAGCAGTCAATTCTTTACTCTCCTCATCTAACGGAACTTGCCAATAACCACTCTTCAGATCAATAGTAGATATATACTTAGCATCGCGAAGCCTGTCTAAAATACCAGTCATATTTGGGAGGGGGTAAGCATCTCTATGAGTCACAGAATTAAGTTTACGAAAATCAATACAGAACCTTATTTTCCCATTCGATTTTTTTACTAATACGATAGGAGAACTCCACGAGCTACAGCTGGGTTCTATGACTCCCTGTTCAAGCATTGTATCGACTTCCTCATCGATCACTTTTTGCATGATAGGGTTCCTGGGATAGGGACGAAGTCTGAAGGGTTCAACTCCTTCCTGGAGTTTTATTTTATGTTTCAAGATATGGGTCCGTCCTGGGAGTGAAGAGAATTTCCGGTTTTCTTCTTCCAGAAAATTATCGAATTTCTCCTGCTCAGAGACAACTGATAACCTACCTTCCCCTTCCCTACTCCGTAATCGGACTCCCTGGGGTTGCATTTCTAATACAGCTCCCATCTTACGCAGATTTTCCACTCCTAAAATCATACGAGGTTCAATATCTGGGACAACTGACACTTGCCACTTATACTCCTTGCCACATACAGTGACCGGTAAAGTGGTCTCTCCTTCTATCTTAAGACGTTTCGCGATCTCACTAGAAACGTATGACTTTTGAGATGAGGTATCTATAGCGGCATTCAGGTCCACCCCCTCTACTCCTACGTACATGTACACCCCGTTATCTCCGACCTCCCTACTTGGTCTAACGGCAGCTACAGTCGACACCTTAGAAGTATTCGCTGAACTCTTACTACCACGTATAGCTCCCACTATCTCTGGTTCCCATTCTACTCTATTATGCCTCATATTGATAGTTAAATTATGCTGAATCATAAATGACACTCCTAGCAACACGTCAGGCTTAAGGCCTTCCATCACTACAGCCTGGAAAGAAACAGAAATATTTTCTATTTTCAATTGGGTAACAACTTTTATCGAGAGGAGAGCAGACTTCCCATCAGCGAGTATCGCTTTATGTGTGCAGTTTTCTTTCTTTACTGACCCCTCACGTTCTAATGCTCTCAGAACTTGTGTACTGATGTAGGATTTTTCCGATCCTGTATCAATCAAAGCGACAAATTTCTGGTTCGCCAAACTCACATCAATGAAAGTTCGTGTATCTCCTGACACGGTTCTGGGGCTTAAAATCTTTGTTGAATGAATTACTGAATTTCCCGACGATCTTTTACTCTGGGACTTACAGTTACACTGATCATGATTTTTCCCACATTCCTTACACTTAGAAAGCTCGGGGCAAGTTGACCTCCAATGTCCTGTCTTTTTACAATTCCAGCACACAGGACCCTGACTAGTACTACTCTCTTCTATCACTTTAGTCTCCCGTGGTTTAGTAGTTGCCTTAGCTGAATTTTCTCCCCGTTTATTGTCCTCGATTTTAGTATTCCGTGAGGACAACCTAGAGTGTTTTTCCTCAGCACGGATTGCCTCATATTCCCTAGTTATATCTAACAGTTGGTCTATGTTTTGGGCTCCTACACTTCGGACATGTAGCTTATATCTGGGTAATAAATTCTGATACACCCTCTGATATATCCTATCCCCGTCGTAACTTCCTAATCTCCTCATTAAAGTGAGTAGGGCTTCGGCATACTCATCAGCCGGTTCGCCCTCCCTCTGCTTCCTTGCAATGATTTGACTTTCAAGATCGTCACTATAAGTATGGGGATAGTATCGGAGTTTAAACGCCTCTACAAAGTCAGCCCACGTCCTCCACTGGGAGCGACGATTCCGCATCCAGAGTAGGGCCCCTCTCTCCATCAGCTCTGGTAGGGCTATAAGAGATTGTTCCCCGGATATCCCATATGCGCTCTGAAGTTCAGTGAGCCTCTCGATAAAACTAGGAGCATCTGATACACCATCAAAACGTAAATTCCAACTTCTTACCTTATCACATACAGCGCCCTGACTATACGTGCCTGAAGAGCGGTGTGGTGCCGGCTCTATACCTGTTGGTCGATTCACTCTGTTGTGGAGGGACGGCTCGGAGTAGACACGGCTTGTGCCTGGGATAGCATCGTCCGGCGAGTCTGAGAGGTCGCAGCGGTCCGGGACCGATGGTGTTCAACCATCCTCCTCCTCAGCTCCGTCAGAGTCCCCACTGCCGACAGGCCAAGACTCTCCAGGTAGTTGACCGCTTCCTCCTTACTCAGCCGGTACACCCACGACACTCGAGGGTCGGTTTCTCGCTCCGTGGTGTCTGTCTCGTGATCTCCCTGGTCCTCCTCGTACTCTTGGAGTGTAGACTCCTCTCCCCGTTCCGACATCGTGCACTGGGGTTTACTTAACCTTTGCTCACGATCTACTTGGGCGCCAGACGTCTTAGCCTCACGTTGGGAGACGTCAGTTTTATTAGTATGTCCTATTCCACCCTCTAGGTTTTCCAATAATTGCGAAGTATTGCTACGACGCGGACTAGCTACAGCCGGGTATGGGTCGGGGTCGGTGACCGTATTGACTGGTGGAGATACTGGACCTACACTTCTCCCCCTGTCCTGATTCTTTACCCTCTGTCTTTGGCGGGAGGTATTTAATTTGAAGGGAAGAGTGTGTGCCCGTGCCGTTGTTGGCCGATTCGGCCCTCGGCTCTTGGAATTCAGGTTGGGTGTTAGGGAGAATTGAGGTAACCTTAACCAGGGATACGGATCCGGATATCAGATC
Organism: Nilaparvata lugens; assembly: GCF_014356525.2. Classification (NCBI taxonomy): domain Eukaryota; kingdom Metazoa; phylum Arthropoda; class Insecta; order Hemiptera; family Delphacidae; genus Nilaparvata; species Nilaparvata lugens. The sequence continues at coordinate 9,409,797 of NC_052512.1, read as the reverse complement.
CCCACAAATAATTATATTTGTAAAGGTAGTACGCAATCTGAACCAACTGCGAGTTGACGGCGAGCAAAGCTGTACCTGCAAGCCCGGAATAAAGGTTGTAGGTGGAGGAACTCGGGAAGGAGTTTAACAAGGAATGATATAGAATTTTTGTTACGGTTTTCGCAATCTGAGACTGCGGGCTGTCGGTGTGCAGACTGAATCTGCGCACCGGTATTAGATCAATATGATTGGAGGGGCGTAAGAGGTATAAGGTACAGGATATGGTATACCGAGTTTGAGGTATAGGGAATATTTTATCGGGCTTGGGAAATGGAGATTCGTTAATAGGATTGTTCCTTCCTGTAACTAATGGGGTTTTGTTCAATAACTCGCGATCTGTGAATCGCGATATAGTTCTCAGCAAGCTGAACCTGCTAGCTAAATACAGTATATCAATTACAATTTTATGATAACTAAAGCTCAATGGATGAGGTTTCGGGTGTCGGATTTCTGAATCGCGAGCCTGCAGCTGCGAAAGGATTTTCAGCAATTCTGAAACTGCTAAACAGGATTTCCGCGCTGATCTGATGACAGCGCGCCGGTTATTAAGGGCCAATCTGTAACTGCCCTTAAGGGTATGGGAATCACTCTCAATCGTCCGAAACGCTTTTAAATTAATAGTCAGTATGTCGACTATTATGAGAGGATGGGGAAAGGTTTACAAGGACTCTCCTAAGCTTCTCGCTGGTCTGAGAACCGCGACTGGGTCGATCTCTAATCTGTGACTGAGATCCTGCTCTACATAAGGTTTCCTACACCTCTCGCTGGTCTGGGGACCGCGACGGGAACGATCTCGAGTCTGGAACTGAGATCTCGCACTATACAGGGTAGGAAAAATTAAGAGGAAGGAAGAGAGAGGATGCCGCAGTCTGGGAACTTCGGCAAGGACGTTCTCAACTGTACCTGAGAGCTAGGAGGATTATAGAATAGGGAAGGTGAAGAGAGAGTAAGAGGAAGGATGCCGCAGTCTGGGGACTTCGGCGAGGACGTTCTCAAGCTGTACCTGAGAGCGGGAAGCGTTGCAGTCTGTGACTTCAACAAGGACGTTCTCAAGCTGCACCTGAGAGCAGGAAGCGTTGCAGTCTGTGACTTCAACAAGGACGTTCTCAAGCTGTACCTGAGAGCAGGAAGCGTCGCAGTCTGGGACTTCGACAAGGACGTTCTCAAGCTGTACCTGAGAGCAGGAAGCGTCGCAGTCTGTGACTTCGACAAGGACGTTCTCAAGCTGTACCTGAGAGTGGGAAGCGTCGCAGTCTGTGACTTCGACAAGGACGTTCTCAAGCTGTACCTGAGAGCAGGAAGCGTCGCAGTCTGTGACTTCGACAAGGACGTTCTCAAGCTGTACCTGAGAGCAGGAAGAGTCGCAGTCTGTGACTTCGACAAGGACGCTCTCAAGCTGCACCTGAGAGCTAGAAGGATTATAGAATAGGGAAAGTGAAGAGAAAGTGAGAGAAAGGATGCCACAGTCTGGGGACTTCGGCGAGGACGTTCTCAAGCTGTACCTGAGAGCAGGAAGCGTCGCAGTCTGGAAACTTCGACGAGGACGAGCTCAAGCTGCACCTGAGTTCTCTAGGAAAAGGATTGGGCTTTTCCTACTTGGAATTACAGCAAGTCAGAAACTGCTAAGCGAATTTAAAATACAGGGCCACTCTATAGTATGAAAATTAATAAGGAAAATACACCCCTAAAAACTGAGATTACCTTATTACAGAAGAGGAAATGCACACAAGTGACCAGTCCTAACATACAGTTACCTGAATCACTGCAGAATTAAATACGGAGAATAGCAAACAAATTCCCGCACTAAACTTAAACGTCGTGAAGCGACAGAGTCGAGACTTAAGAATTAAGCCCTCAAAAATAATTTGCTTAAGAGCCTAGCTAAATTTCCCCACTCAACTGTTTGTAGCTCAAACTTGAGATCCCTTACAGGTTTCAAAACCAAGAATAATTCGTTCACCCCCAGTGATACGAATTCGGGAAAAAAATAGCTGACAAGAAAGAAAAACCCACAAGGTAATTCTAACTCCGAGTTGTTCGGAACTCGACCTACAATATTCTACAATAACACAAGATAGAATAATAATTAGTGTCGGTAACGTCGTAAGGAGAGGAGATTCGCGACCCGATCTCACGCTCAACCACCGAACAACTGACTCTCTCCCAGGTCTCCTTGAAGCCACACCGGGTCGCTGAAAGTTAGGAGGCCGGGGGAAAAGGGGCTTGCTGACCAATGGGAGTCTGAAAAGACGATCACGCCACTAGTCATGTGACAGGGTTTGAATCCACTAGTGCTGATGATAAGGGTGCAGCTAATGACGACACTGATACTAATTACTACACTAATTCAGGCCGGTAAACAATATTTCTATTCCAGAAATTTCATGAAGAGCGATACTGGCCCGACTCGGTAGCCGCTTATCGTTTAGATGATACGAATGCTGCTAATTTAAAGGGGTTGACGGCGATAGTGATAATGTATACACAACTACAAATCTAACAAAATATATCTGGCAGACGATCCTATTCCTATTCTAAAATAGAATAATTTCGCTAATTTTATGCTGGACGACGGCTCTCTATCCGTCACAAAAATTCACTTTGTGACAGCACTAATTTATCCTTTCAAAATTCTTTGAGACTCACAACGCCAGTTCTTGAAGTTCTCTGGATCCTTATATGATATATATTGTAGACTTATTATTATAAATATCAGTAAAATTTTGCTGGCTGAATAATATGACTATCAAATAATATCAAATCAAATCAAATTTTATTCACAATTTCAAAAAAAAACAATTTAGGGTCCTGCCAAACCTGTAGGTTTTTCGGCGGGTGCCCAATCACAAAAACAATATTAAGAACATAATTAGGTAAGTTTACTAGGAATTTTTATGACATTCCAAGTTCGAAATAAATAAAGAAAAAGACAATATGTAATGTAATAAAAACAGGAAAGTATAAACTAAAAAATAACTTTACAAAGTTTGTTGAATAAGAAAAATCAACTGAAAAGTATGAAAAAGAAGAAGAAAAATAGAAAGAAGGATTGTTTCACACTATCTTGATGAAACATTTCATCGCTGAGGCAGGCGGCAGTGTCAACAATGAGAAAAATAGAATTTCAGCCAGCCAGAACTTAGAAATAATATAAAAACTCGCTGGTAATTGTGTAGCCAGATAATAGTAAACAATAATAATAATATATATTATAGATAATCTAAGTATATAATACATTATAAGTTTAGTGTGTTCGCATAATTATTAAGATACATCATTATGTCCTTTTTAGTGTAGTCTCGAATATTTTGGGGAAGTCTATTGAATAAGTAGGGAAGAACATAGTGGAGGGATCTTTTGCCGTATACATTATTGAATCTGGGGACCAGGAATATTAATGGAAATCTCAAGTTGTAAGGTGCGGCAGGAGCAAAAAATCTATACTGAAAATTACATTTAAAAAGTGTTATAAGTTTGTAAAAGTAAAAATTTCTGGGTGATAGGGTATGGTAAAATATATAGATGTTTTGTAGGTTGTTAGGATCAATATTAAAGACAGGGATTCTGGTTGTTATACAGTTCAATGTTCTCAGTTGGATTCGCTCTATTCTTTTTAAAAGATAATTTGCTGCACTTCCCCATGTTTCAATTCCATATCTAACAATAGGTTCCATCAGTGACTTATAAATTAGATACAAGCAGTCGGGAGTGATGTTTCTATGCAGATAATAAATTTTTGCATTTAGCGCTTGAAGTCTTTTCGCAATGTGATCGATATGAGGATTCCATCTCAGGCTACAATCAATTATAATACCAGGATAACGGGTGCTATTCACTAGATCTAGAGGCGGACATTTGCAAGTTAGAAAAGCATTTGAATAAAGGCAATGGCAGTCATGACTTGATACTGTTGGTATTTCATTGCATCTCAGATGGGGAGACTTGAAGTGCATTAATACATTTTTTTTTCTATTAACAATTAGATGTCTGTCGTGGGACCATCTTAGGATTCTGTTATAATCCAGTTGGATCAATTGCTGGGCTGTTTTCAAATCTCCATGTCCAACTATCAGAACAGTATCATCTGCATACGTTAGTACTTCTCCATGACTAATTACACTGGAAATTGAGTTTACATAGATGTTATATAAAATCGGGCCTAAAATACTTCCTTGTGATACACCAAAATCATCATTTTTGTGTAATCCACTGTGATTGCCACCCAGGTTGACCATGAAACATCTATCAGTCAGATAGCTCTTGAATAACTTCAATACATTGCCAGTAATTCCTATATTTGATAATTCTCGCAGTAATATCTTGTGATCAAGGGTATCAAAAGCTTTAGAATAATCGATAAATAGTGCAAGAACATGATATCTGTCGTTTAGCAGATTGTTTATTTTATTAGTAAAATTTACGAGAAGGGACTCAGTGCTTTTTCCTTTTTGAAACCCATATTGAGAGTTGGAAAGAATATTATTTTGAAGAAGGTATTTATTTAAGTGTATGAATAAATATTTTTCAAAAATTTTCTCGGGTACTGACAATTTAGATATAGGTCTGAAATCGTCAAAGTTATCACGAGCACCAGATTTATAAATTGGTTTAACTATAGAAATCTTCATTGAGTCAGGAAAAATTCCTTTTGAGATAGATAAGTTGATCAAGTGACATAGAGGGATATAGAGATAGTCGTCAAGGATATGAAAATCCAAAACTCCCACACCACCAAAACCAGGTGATTTATTTTTATCCATATTATTTACTATTAGGAAGAAATATTTATTTATTATGTTATTCGTTATTGTTATAAACATATATATCTTTGTCTACTGTATCTTATACTAGCATGTCTATGTTTTATAATCATTAGCTGTTCATTGAAACCAATTTAAAAGTATATCATCATAGACGAATTCTATTATTTATGTATTATTATAATTATAAAAAACTATATAATAATTTGGAACAACTTCGAACCAGGAATTTCACCATATTTAAAGCTTTAAAGTTGGACACAGTGACACCCCCATTCGGCGTATTGGTTACGTCACAGGATCGGACCAATCCCGAATTAATATGTAAATTTGGCAAGATAAAATTTGGAGAAGAAATTGAAGTGAAAATTGGAAGAGGAAGACTCGAGGCCATTTTGCAAGGATCATCGGTAGGATGCAGACCTAGTCCACGTACCTAATTGTTTAAAAGCTTTAATTTCTGTTTCATGTAACTTAATCTTCGTTTTCTGTTTTTTAAAAAGTTGTTCCAAAGTTCCTATAATAATTGTGATATCAAGATTTTAAATTTCATTTAAATAAACCCCTAAATTATATCAGTGAAGTCTGTTCAACATTTTTCGCCACGTGGAAGGACCCAGCCGGAACGATATATTCTACGGCCGAATATATTTCGAAAAACCAAAAAACGGAAACAAAAGTCTACGTAAGTTGTCGAATATAAAAGGGGATCCCCATAAATCTGCGAAAATTGTACAGCGCATAAATTCGTTCAGTTAGAAAAGTCATGACTATAGTTTTAAGGGTACAAAAACTTATCATAATTAATTTTTATAATATTAAATACATTTAACTATCCACGCTGTACTTAGCTAAAAGGTCTATTTTCCTTAGGCGAAACCACACCCTGAGAATAATTTCAATTGTTAATTTATTCTATTTTCTGAATCACTATTTCATATTAACTTGTTTTTTCTTGTTGAGCTAATTCAGTTTATGACCCTTTCCAAGGGCTATTATCCATTTCATTTTGTTTAATTGAAGAATACCGAACTTTCTATATAATATTTATAAATTAAAGATTCAAATCTACTATCAACCAACATTTATTTTGTATCCATTGAAAATTATTATTCACATAATTTGTTCATTAATTTATTCCATATTTGCTGTAACAGTTTATCTATCAGAATATATCCATATTACCGTTTTGTTAAACTGGATTTACTTCATTTTACCTCCAAATTCGTTCTTTCTCGACTGACACACATTGATCATTCAGGACACGTCCTGTTTTGCAATAGTCAGACAGTAGCGAGTATAGTATCTATCATTAGACTATTATCTATTCTGGTGGTAAGTGGTGGTCGTTTTTCTTATCAAGTAATAAATTCTGTCATTGGGAGTATCCCACAGAATCAAATAGTAAATCGACTCCCACCGGCCTGCTACACCGAGGTGAAGTGAATCCCGCATCATCAGCCGATCAACGTTGAAAAGAGAGGTAATAGATCGTATAGACAATGTTAGAATTAAACTCGGTGCTCGAAATATTTACTATTTTGGTCCAGCACTTCGCTACATAACCTATAGTATTTATCAGAGACCTGGTTCGCATGGATTTGCCATTCTACCTGTTGTTTCATACGGTCTAATATCTTTCCAAATTACGGCACAAGTATTGGATTCTGGATATATTGGTGGTCATCACTTGGAGAAAAGGTTCACTCCAAAGTTACTATCTCTGTTTGATCATAGTGACAACAGGATTTATTTTCAGCAGATTCAAGTTGCACTGTATTTTATTATTAAAGTGAATTCAATTCCACCTCACTATATTATAGCCACCTACCATATTAAGTTAGAGTCTCAAATCCCTTACTTCGGCTACCTTTGTAGACCGTCAAACCCTCTGCTGTGCGAATTAACTTTTTCAATCTGTCCCATCCATATATTAGTCATTCTGCTTCAATACATCGACTTAAATGATATCGACAATTCGATTAAACAAACATCAACCGATCTAACCTACAAATATCTATCATTGAATCATAACCTCAAATATTACAACCGTTTAATTATCTTATTTAATCAGACTATTCTAATCGTAAATCACTTATTCATTTTGCGTCCTCTTCTTTCTATGGAACAAAACAGTGGGGCATTAAACGTTGAGGAATATTGCCCATGGCTTACGATTATAGTTTTGGTTTAATTGGTAAGAGTTTATAATTATCAATTTTAGTGCATGTTCATGCCCCTCCCAGGAGCAGAACTTGACACATGGCGCCCAACGTGTTAGCCTCTGATGAGACCCCTAGGCATGTACAGCTACACTATTAGATTACATAATTATTTCACTAGTACCCAGAAATTTTTTCAAACTTTGGATCAATCTCAACTTGTCAAACTTAGCCTGAATATTCATCATAACAATCCTAATCAAATCAGAGGGACACAGAACCCCAATTATTAATAAGCCGTGCCCTGTATGATCAATGCGGGTAAAAGATTTGTCAACTAGTGATGAATTTTTAGGGGAGAGAAAGAACGAACTTGAGATTGAACAGATCAATTTTGTATGTGGACTGAACCACACGAAAATTATAAAACAAGAAGGTTTCGTATCCTACCTCACAAGAAATTGCTATATGTTAGTACTATATGTCCTATTTTTATTGTTAATTTTTAATGTTTATATGTTTACCTCGAACAATTGAAGGTCAACGTGCACTGAATTATCCTCTAGTCATCTCGCGGCACTAATCACTGTGATAAATATTTGTTGTTCACTTGTCTCATCACTTATCTAATTTTAAGCAAATTAGCATCGATTCGCTTGTCTGCTCACACACTACCGAACTGTCACTCGAACTTCCACGCTGTCAGCCAAGAATCTGCCACTTCACTATGGAAGACTCCAACCCCAATTCGGATGTCTTGTACCCAGTAGCACTACCCTCAGGACCCAGCGCGCAGGCGGATGCGGCAATAGTTGACGACGCTCCATCCAGCACTCCCACTCCAGTGGACGACGAGGCAGAGACCCCAAGGAGTCGCGAGCCCGGCAGCATATCCTCCATGGGTTTCAACACCAATAACCTGGGCCAGCATTCGTCCACCCAGCTCGAGCTCCAGGATGTACCAACCGCTTCACCTCCATATGCCGCTCCTTCGATACCTGCAAATAAAGAAAAAACATTATTTGAGGATACTCGCGGACCTCTATCAATAGCACTGGCAAACAGCACCCTTGCTACAAACGAACAGTTGATATTTGAGATCGACGAACGGTGGAAGAAGGACCAAAAAATACGCCAGGAAGAGAGAGACCAGGACCGAGCAGAACAGAGGGAGAAAGAGCGCAAGCAACAGGAAGAGAGAGACCAGGACCGAGCAGAACAGAGAGAGAAAGAGCGCAAGCAACAGGAAGAGAGAGACAAGGACAGAGAAGAAAGAAACAGGGATCGAGAAGAACAGAGGGAGAGAGAGCGCAAGCAACAGGAAGAGAGAGACAAGGATAGAGAAGAGCGGAGAAAGGAGTACAGACAATTCTTTGCTTACATGGATAGCAAAACTACGGCCATCCTAGGACAGGTCGACCAGAGGATTGCTGAACAAGCCCAGGAAATTAAAGATAAAATCACCGATGATCTCAACATCCGAATGGATGAGATGTCCCTAAATATGGAGAGCAAACTTGCCGACTTGAACACAAACTTGCGAGTCAACATAACCAACGAAACCCAAAAGCTAGAAAAGCGGATGACGGAGAAAATAGTTGACCAAATAAAGGTGACCGAGGAACAGACCCGAGCACATTTGCAAATTGAATTAAAAAATCATCACACTAAGTGCGAAAGTGGACGCCAGCACTTAGAACAAGAGCTTAAAACTGCTATTCGAGCCGTGAGCACCTCCGTGGATCTCGTTAGTCTCAAAATTGAACAAAATACAAAGAACCAGTCAACCCTCGAGAGCCGAATAGACCACCTATCGGATCAACAGGAAAATCTAAGCGACAAGGTCAATTCCATGCAAGATGGCATTCAAGAGCAAAAAACCCAGTTCGAAAGGAAAATAGCCGCCACAGATTCGAAAATCATGCATCTGGAATCCCGAATGACTTTGGCACCGAACCTGAATGGTAGTTGCACACCTGCCGACAATTCTAGCATGTTATCCCTCGTCAACAATCTGGAAAAATTTAATAATACGCCACAGTCCATACAGCCAAAACCTTTCATTAACCAGCTTAAATCCATACACCAACTAGTGCCTACCCCCTGGCCGATATGGCGCCTGAAACTAACCGCTCTTCTGTCGGGTGAACCACTATTGTTTTTCCACAACTGTGCCCAGGAGATAAAGACGTTCGAAGAATTCGAAAAAGTTTTCCTAGAGAAGTATTGGAGTGCAGGGAGACAACAAGGTTTGTTGGCAGAAATTGTCTCTAGCCAGTACGACACACGTGTGGATAATTCCTACACCACCTTCATCACCCGGCTCCGGTATTTGAATACGCAGCTTGATAATTCAGTACCCGAACCCGTGCTGGTAAGATTAATCATAGATAAAATGCCGAGATACATACGACTCGCATTGGCCACCCACCAAGTTACCAGCTTCAAAGAGCTGGAAAATTATCTACATTGTCTACAGACCGTGGATGACAAGCCCCAAGGTCGAAATAGACAGAGTGACTTCCGCCAGAATGACCACGCTCCCAATCAACATCCGCTTGCCACCGTCTCACCGAACTACGCACCCCATCGCAAACCCGACAACAGAGAAGAGTACCAAGTCACTTCATCTAGCCACGGACATCGTAATCCAAATCGCCCACCACAAACATATAACAACAACCAAAGAAACTTCAACTCCACTTATAATAACCCGTCTCATTACGACGGACGAGACCAAATTCAACGGCGCTCAAATAACAACAACCCAAACCAACAACATCGAAGGGAGAACATAATAAACACCGACCGGACACAGCAGAAACCGCAGTATAAAGAAGCTTCTGGAGGCCAAGTTAGCAAACCCGGACCTAGCAACCAGAGTAATTCACCGAACTCCTGACTAGGCGACCGTGCCTGTCTTCAAGCACTGTTAACACATGTGAATTCCAGACCGGCCAATATGTTAGCAGCGCGAAACCAGGACAGGCGACGACTATGTTATCAGCATCGTCACCCGAAGCACGTGAGGTATAAACCCCGTCAATTGGCTAACAACGACCAATCCCTTCAAACCTATCTACCCCTCGAGATTGCCAGTACCAGATTAGAAGAAGAGGTCAACTGCTGTATAAATTTCCGAGACGACATTCCAGAAGCGCTGATAGAAGAAACTGATAACCTACCGCAGAAAATAAATGCGTGTTATCAAACATACATTACCATCCAGCTAGCATCATTAAACCTCCGCGCATTGATCGACACTGGTTCTCAATGTAGCTTGATACAGAACGACTTATATAATCAAATAAAAAGTACAACTGAAATCGCTACACTACCTCTCTCGTCAACTTACCTGTCAGGTATCAATCCAGGACGTCGCATTAGAGTAACGACCCAGTGTCTCCTCGAAATCCAGATTGAGCAGCAAATGTTTCCGCACTCTTTCCTCGTGTTACCTGTGAACGGACCACATATAATTATTGGAGCTGATTTTTTAAATCACTATAAAGCCATAATAAATTTCAAACAACTTAAACTGTCATTAATCTCCGAAACCAAAGATGCCATCATAGCCACCTCATTAAGATTAGAGGGTAAGTCCAAAATAGCGGAAACCATGTCCTGTGATGTAGATAATTGATCCGAGCAAGATGACTGGGATATCCAAAATATAGAAGAGTCGTTGAGTAATATAGCAGCTCTACAAATGTCTTCCTCGACAACAAACCTAGATAAAACAAAGGACTGTACTGAGGAATTATTAAAAAATTTATTATTCACCATCAGCAACAAATCCGAATGGGAACCCGAACTCAGAGAAGAGGTAAAACAAGTCTTTCTCCGTAACAGAGATGTATTCTCGGAACAACCTGGATTGGCCAACCATTTCCAATGTAAGTTGAAGGTGAAGCCCCATGAGCACTACTTCAAAAAATCCTATCCCATTCCCTTTGCGCATCGACAAGCCGCCGCAGCCGAAATAGCTCGGATGGAGGAACTAAAGATTATCGAGCCCTCCACTTCACATTACAGTTTGCCAATTACATGTGTTGCCAAAAAAGATGGAACTACCCGATTGTGTCTGGACGCCCGACAGCTAAATGCCATACTGGACGATGACCGAGAATCACCCGCACAGATTGATCAAGTACTCCAGACATTCCATGGAAAAATGGTATATTCCACAGTCGACTTGAGTGCAGGATACTGGCAGGTAGAAATTGCTGAAGAATCGAGGGACTACCTTTCCTTTCTGTTCAATGGTAGAAATTTGAGATTCACCCGGCTTGCATTCGGTATCCGAAATGCCATGTCCGTCTTTATAAGATGTTTGAGACAATCACTGGGAGAAGATATTACTGATTTTTGTACGCTTTATGTGGATGACGGGATAATATCTTCCACAAACGTCCAGGAACATAGCCAACATCTAAACATAATATTTACTCGCCTCAACCAATGCGGCATGAAGCTCAAATTATCTAAGTGTAAATTTTTCGCCGACAAAGTAACCTATCTAGGACACATTATCACTCCAGAAGGGATCAGTCAAGATTCAGAGAAACTGAAAGCAATAAGAGAATTTCCATCCCCCAATAACAGAAAACAGCTCCAACGCTTCATTGGTTTTCTCCAATTTTATAGAAAATTCAATGCTCGTATGTCACATTATACAGCTCAGCTTAGCCATGCGCTATCATCCAGCAAACCATGGAAATGGGGCGAGCAAGAAGAAAAGGTTTTCGAAGAGTTGAAAGAAGCTTTCCTGAACACTGTAGTGCTGAAACACCCTGATATGGGACAACCCTTTTATATCAACGTTGATGCCTCTGACTACGCGCTCGGTGCCGAAATCTTCCAGAAAGACAAAGACGGAGAGAAGGCCGTCATTGCATTCTTTAGTAAAACAATGAACGCCGCACAACGTAGATATTCGGTCACCGAAAAGGAATTGCTCAGTATCGTCGAAGTGTGCTCCAAGTACAGAACCCTACTAATCGGGCACAAAATCTACATAAACACCGACCACAAAGCACTCACCTTTTTCAAGACTGCGAAATTATCCAACAACCGCCTCTCCCGCTGGTTCCTTCTCCTACAAGAATTCGATTTGGATTTAACCCATCTACCAGGAAAAAGAAACCTAACTGCCGATTTCCTCTCACGAGAAGTGGACGCGACCCATTGCCAAGATGTAACATTCCACAGTTATGATATAGAAGCTGACCAACCGATACGGCTACCAACTGACATATCCCCTTTAATCTCAACAAATCTATTAACTTCAAATCGCATAATTCAAGAACAATCAAACGATCCTACCGTACAACAAATTGTCCAGGAGATAAGCAACCCTCTAAGCGATCACCAACCCTATCGTGATCACTACCTCATGTTTGAGAATTTGCTATTTTATCGAGCCAACAAACACACACAACATTGGAGACTCGTTATACCAACTAACCTAGAGACTGACCTCATCAAAGAAGCCCACGAGAGAATAGGTCATTTCGGAATCCGAAAAACCCAGAACGCCCTCAAAACCTGTTGCTATTTCAAGGGTTTAAATAGAAAGGTTATTAGAGTCGTCCGAGCCTGTGATGTATGCCAAAAAACTAAACATAGCAAATATCACATACGAGGAAAAATGATAGCAATAATTCCAGACAAACCGAATGAATTAATTTCCACAGATATCTACGGACCATTACCAATGGCAGCATACCAAAAAAGATTCATCTTCGCATTAACCTGTGTATTTTCTAAGTACACTATGCTATGTCCCATCGGGAAAATAACCGGCGAGAAGTTAGCCAAATGTATCACCGAAAGATGGTGTAGTGAAATAGGAAAACCCACCAGAATACTATCGGATAACGCTACCTACTTTTGCAGCAAAAAATGGAAGGAGGTACTAAACCAGGCAGGTATTTTGTACTCCCGCACCTCCACATACACCCCGAGCGCAAACCCGGTAGAGAGAAAAATGGCTGAGATATCTCGCTTCATGCGCGCATATTGTAAGAGGGATCACCGCAAATGGACGAAATATTTACCCTTTTTGGAACAATGTCTCAACAACTGCGTCAACGAGAGTACAGGATTCACTCCTTATGAAATTTTATTCGGAAGCCCGAACCCATCTTTCATAGAACTACTTATACCGTTTCCTCGACCGCCCGATACACCTAACCTCAACATAATTCACCTAGTAAAGAAGAATCTAGAAAAAGCCGCCGAACAATGAAAGAAGTATAACGATCGATCGTCTAAACAATTCACATACCAGATAGGAGATGAGGTACTTGTGAAAACACATCGTCTGTCCGATGCTTTGGGAAAAGTAACCAAAAAATTCTTCGAACTTTACTCGGGACCTCACAAAGTAACCGGCATTTCCGACCATAACACCGTACAAATAACCGACTACGAACCCAATCCCTCCACATGGTGGGAGAACGCGAGCAACATTAAACCATATCACCGAATCTGAACAATACACAATATCATCTAATAAATTGTCAAAAAAAAAAAAAAAAAAAAACACATTAACTTACCTCTCGGAATTCGCATTTGACGCCCGCCACATGTACAGAAACCATCAACAAGACAGCACCATCCACAGCAGACAACCTGCAACAACACAGGAACAACATTAAACACCAATAGTCATAAAATAAATATCTTTAATTCCCTAGTCATAATCAAAATCTGTCATAGTACGCATAGCACCTAACCTATTTCATGTAACCAATTCAATCACTGTTAAGGTTATGAGAACATTCAATAAATACTTAAAGCATCACGGCCGAACCGAAAGCATCATCTAAATTCACCAGTTTATTTAGTATGCAAACAAAATTAAATTATCAATTTTAGATCGTCAACACAGATCCAGTCGCAGTATCAGCCTAGCTAACCTAAGAAAAAGGTACAACAGCTACGGGAGTAAACAAATACAATGAAAGGATAAATAAACATTAGCGGTTAGCGAGATAAGCAGGCATCGGTCCAACAAATAATGATAAAGAAAGTAAACAATTTTTTATGCCTGTAATACTCACCGTGTAAATATTATGATATTTTGTCCACCACGAGGCGAGGTCGAGTTCCAACTCAAACCAAAACAAAGCTCCATGGATATTGTTACAGACCTGGAAAAGGAAATTATTATTAAAAATAAAGCCGGATAAATTTGTCCAATTAAGAATCTGTGCACAAATTGCATACATTTTATTAAGTGTAATATTAAGAATATTAAGTTATGCATTTAGCCTGTAAATACAGGAAATCGTTTCGAGATTATAAAAATCAACAATCAGCTGTGAGCGAAAGAACACATCAAGCAAAAGTGCCAACTTCACAAATGCCAAAAATTGTAAATGTTCGAGGTGATATTGTATTTATAAATGTATATCATGTAAAAAACCAATGAGAAAAACCAAAAATAATTTTATGTTTATTATAATATGTCTATTTTATGTTATTGCATGGAAAAAGAATTAGATATCGACCCATAACCTCAAAGATATGAAGTCATAGATCAAAATTATGAAAAAGAATCGATTCGTCTAGTCTGTACCAAATTTAAGCATGTAATACCTACTGATTAATGTAAAGTTAGCCAAATTTAAATGTTATAAACGTTCTATGTCTATTTTTGTGTAAGAGTCATCCAGGACAGGCGGTATCTAATGAAAACATCCACTCAGTACACATGATTGCTCGAAGTTAGAGTAGCCGGAAGTTAGCTACCCGATGACGACTAACTGTTGAAGTCACATCTATGTTTTAAACATTGCATTGCATGGCGAAATGCCAAAAATCTATACTTTGAGGTAAATGTATCACAGTATCGTTTACACTCACCTTTGTAAAGAGATCAACCTGAAAAAATCAGCTTGACTCTATCTAATTCATAGGAGACTAGAGGGACAGACCTCACTCCTTAAGGTTACTACCAATGGCCTGCGTGCCATTAAGGGGTACCTTATCACATTAAGTTGCACCGGATGAGTCTGCACACCATCTAGGGCACTTTGAACCCATTTTGTGTTCGATGAACCAAAAATTTGCTCAGTTAATTGAGACCCGCTACGTAAGATAGCAAATACCGAGTCAATCATTTGGTACTTGAGTAAATCGAGCCTGCGCGCTCATAGATCCTGTTCCTGTATCATAAACCCGCCGACTCAATTTAGAGGGACTTTTTTGTGACATACCAATGATCGTACAGCCCTCAAAATACAAAATAAATTTGTTCATAGGCTAGTACAAGAACGGAATAGCTCCTATCACCGTAGAAACATATAATCTTATCTGAGGTCGATAGACGATCGCTACCTAACTTACCAGGCAAGAAATAAATAAATCTGTAATTGTATGCCTTACAAGAAGATTTTCGACACGTGAGTGATAAATATTGAATTAGTGATGGGCACCCTAGTGCTTCGAATTAATCTAATAATCAAAGCTAGCTCGTCGAAAGGGTTTTTATTATAAATTAAGAAATCAATAAGAGTAATACTTGCGCAAGTAAAATTAGTATTAAAGATATTTTATTAAAAGAAAAAAGATAGATCAATACATTTCAGAAATTTCTATTGAATCAAAGTATAAAATCTAGGCTATTAAAACATATGCATATGATATTTAAATTTTGCAATATAATTTGCGATAGTTTGTTATAGCTCTAATTCACTAGATGAATGGCTCTACCTATTCCGTCAGGTGCCGAATCTTGCACCCTGAGATAAAATATATTCTCAATACAAAGAAATCTACTAAGTACTAGAGAATTTAATATATATATATATATATATATATATATATATATATATTTGGATTATTAGTGGCTAATTTATCAAGTTGATCTTAAAGAACCTATTTTTTAATTGAATTGTCCAAGTCGACAAGTATTAGCAAGCGTATATCGCAGCTACATGCAAAAGAATGCATATGATTTTAAGATAAAGGCACATGGTAATGATTCGTGCCGTAAATCTAGAATATAAAGTTTAGCCTGTGATATTTTACTGATTTCAATTATTGTTCTATTTTTATATTATATTTTTCTATCGCTCTTTATATATTTTTTGCCTCAATCTATTTTTTGCATTATTTGTTTAATATATGTATGATATGTTTATGGTGTGCAATTTATTTTTATTCCTCAACACTATAGTATAAGTATCATATTAATATATTTTTTTTTATTGAATTACAAGAGTTATAGGAGAAGCCCATACCTAGGCCTAGAAAGATTTTTATGAGACTGAATCCTATTAAAAAACCACGACCTAATTATATGATTATATCAAAATCTCATGCTTTACTGACTGATGCCAAGCAGGAGGCTAATCGTTATTTAAATATAAAGAATAACGTGACATGAAACATGCCGTACCAACGTGGGACTGATGATGAGAGCCGAGCTCATTGAATAATTATTTGAAATTAAGTCAATAACCATATTGAAAATTATAGATAACTTATACGAGTATTGAGGAAAACAGGCGAAGTAAAATTTGTATTACTTTTTGGGGAATCAATAGCTTTAAATAAAGAGAAATTATATGTTTTAAAGAAAATTTTATATTATTATTGTAGAAAATATATTTTTTAGAGAGAGCTATTATATTTTATGGGCCTAAACTGCTAGTCAGAAATCAATGAATAGTATTATTATATTATAAGAGCTTAAGTAATAAATAGGTTACCTGGCTTGTAATGTCCATAGGCCTATCCTCATTTGAGTCCTTATTAATGCCTTGTTGGCCAAAACTTTCACTTTTTTAACAAACACTTGACACTTAATCCATTTTTAAAATATGAGTCTCTTTTCGTCCACGCAAAGTAAGGTAGCAGACACACTGCAGACGGCGATAGTAGCGGAGATCGACGCTGAGGGGGGCGCGATGGAGTCCAACGCCCAGATCTCTTCAATCACCGCCAAGAATCCTGTGAACAGTAATAAACCGTTAAATGTCTCCCAAGAAGCAATAAGAAGTGTTATAGTAGAGGGGATGATCAAGTCATTTTCTAATAGTTTAGAAAAAACAATGACCATGGTAATGAAGGACTTGAAGGCGGAAATGAAGGAAATGCGGGAATCATTAAAGGATACATCGGTAAGAACGGGTAAGGAAACTGCGGACACAATACCAGCATCTACCGCTGAAAATCAAGAACTAATTACAACCGATTTAACAGCAAAAATAGATACTGTCACTTGTGAGTTAAACGAAAGAATAGATAACCTACCATCACAAAACACTTCGCAAATTCATGAAATAGCTCACCCAAATTCTGATATAAATCAAAACATAGTACAACTTGAAAGTCAAATACATCAATTTCCGCACGAGAATATAGAGCCTATTCCCATAGCAACGTTTGATTCACTACACAGTTTCAATGAATTAGGCCGTTTTGACAATACAGACCGCTATCTCCAACCTAAAGAATTTATAGATCAGATAAAACTAGTTCAATCATTAACACCCACCTCTTGGAATTTTTGGCGTCTTCGTTTGACTAGTTTATTGATTGGCGAACCCCTGATGTTCTTTCGGAGTAGAGCCCATGAATTTACATCATTGGATGAGTTTGTAGCTGTCTTCCTGGAACAGTATTGGAGCAGAAGTAAACAGTTGGACGTGCTAGCGGACATTATATCATGCGATTTCAACCCTAACTTAGACGGTGCATGTACCACTTTCGTCACTGCCCTACAGTTTAAAAATTCTCAATTGAGTGAGCCCATTAATGAATCGGCATTAGCAAGTATTATTTTAAAAAAGCTACCGTATCAAGTTAGAATGGCACTCGCCACACAACCCATTACTGATTGCAAACAGCTGATAAATCATTTATATGGCATACAGTCTGTGATGGCAATATCAAACCACCGTTCAGACCAGAGATACGCACAAAATCAACATAACTCAAAATTTAATCAGTATAACAGCCAAAATTATGAACCGGTATCATATGATCGCTACCGATCTGCCCCTCAATTTGAACGCCGCTATGAGCACAAGCAAAATGGTAACTGGAATAATGAAAAATTTCAAAATCGCACAACCAACCACTATACCCAGCAGAGCAACCGTAGGAATCACTATGATGGCCGTGATCGATTAAACTCAAATAATAATCACACTCAGAACAATTACAACAGAAATTATAAACCGCCACCTCAACAAGTAAGCACAAATCATACATTGGCGCATGCAATAGGATTGAATCAACAAAAAACCCGGAACCCAGCACCCAACGACCCGCCATCAGATATACAGAAAACTACAGCTAATAAACCAGGACTATATGATACCCCCAATATCCAACCACAAAAAACCGCCGCCCACCATGAAATTAAAACAACCCGCAAACATCAACCCATATTAAGTATCCTGTTTCCCACCGAAGTCCAATCACCGCAGGAAGAGCAGCCCGCATATCCAGAGACCGCCACCATACTACCTGTTTTGACCGCCACCATGCACCCGCGCACAGAATCCATGCACCCGCACCAATGGACACCACCGAAGGAGACAAAGGACCCCAAAATTTTTGACCAAGAGGCTGACACCAGGGAGGACGGACTACAGGACAAGAGGAGCGACCACCGCAAGGCCCGGAGACGGAGGCGCCTGAGGACACCCGACCGACATCAGGACGAGGAGAACGGACTACATGACCGAAGGAGCATGCATCGTAAGGCCCGGAGGCGGAAGAAGCGACGAAGGAGGAACCACGCGCGCGCATACCGGCCGCATGCACGGTTCAAACGCCCGAAGAGGACACCGGACTGACATCGTGGAGGACAGGAGCGGACCAACGGCGTGCATCCGCGGCACATACGCTTTAAAGCAGATAACCAGCTATGTGACCGGCAAGATGGATCGAATGAATGGATTAAAAATGGAACTGATAGAACAAATATGGATTCATGCATGGGCAACAAGGAAATGGAAGATGGACTAATGAAGAATGGAAAGTGGCTAATAAGATTAGAAGAATTAAAAAATAATATAAATAAAATGGAAGTACCTGGCTATGTGATTAGAGATTATGCTATTAAAAAGATAATAAATGTTTTGATATGGTGTGTAATGTTTGTAATAATGGCTGTGATATTAATAAAAGACTGTGTTGCAGATATGATGGAAAATATTATATTGTTATTATTCAAAGAATCTAGTATTGATGATTGGAAATTTAATATTACAAGAATGTTTGTTGTTGTGAGCCTACTATTTATAAAGAACTGAAATCGAGAATCTTGAACGAAAATGAAAGGAAGGATGAGTTAAGAGTACAGATTGATTGGAAAAAGAATGGATTAAAAGGAATTATCATAAATGAAGCTTGGAATTATTTAAAAGAATACACAAGATACAAGGGCTTTAAATTCATGAAGATAAATTATCAATTAGGACAGCCTCACCAACGGATAGAAGATAACCGAACGGCCTACAGCAACAATCTACAAACAGAATGCAAGAAGATGCAAGTAAATCACAACATTTCCACATGCAATATCTTCGAATTTCAAATAAATACGATAAGTAATCAAAGAAAACACCACTATCAAGCCAATTACTAACCTTTCGTAATAAATTTAATCTTGGCATAGAACCGCATGGCAACAATCCAGTGTTTTAATTCCTTCCAACCGTTAGAAGCCTGCAATAAGAAAAAGAATAATTTTTAAATATGTAATTAAATTAGCTACATCAAATAAAAAAGGACACAAGCGGGGATAAAATATTTAAGAATTGTTAATTACCTTTAAAAAGGAAAAATGTAGAAGCTAGGTTACTTGGCAAGACTCAACAACCAGTTCTGACGTAAGCAATGTAAAACGTAGAACCAACAATCAGCTGGCCAAAGCCACCAGAATCAAATGAATGTAACGTCTGTTAAACACATGATTATAAAAAAGAAGCACTGTACCCAAAAAGTTATCTATTATTGTTATTTATCATATTTATTAATGTCGGTATATTTACTTATATGTTTTATATTTATTACCTTTAGTGATGCCACGTTTGTTACCTAAAAAAACCTAAAGTGAATGCAAGCTACCAAAAAACCAAAGAGCCATTAGCAAAAGAAAAGTATTGTACCTGATGTATAGAAAATTATTTATATTAAGACCTAAGAAGTACTATAAGATATAAGCCCAGAAGTTTTGTAAATTGAAATTATTGTCTGAAAAGAATCAATTGTGAGAATCATGAAATGTGTGTAGTTAGGTTGGCGGCCCTGTGAGCGGCGATTTCAAAAATTACTATGTTTAAGTGTTGTCAGGAGGAGTGCGTTTAGAAGTTTATATTTATGATATTTTATGTGTGTTGAGGAGGAGAATTTGTTATTGTATTTGATAAAGGTATAAAGGAGATGCAGCAAATATGTCTGCGAACTGTGATAGAAGTATGAGAGTATAATTATATGAGAGTATAATAAATATTTATTTATTATGTTATTCGTTATTGTTATAAACATATATATCTTTGTCTACTGTATCTTATACTAGCATGTCTATGTTTTATAATCATTAGCTGTTCATTGAAACCAATTTAAAAGTATATCATCATAGACAAATTCTATTATTTATGTATTATTATAATTATAAAAAACTATCTGATAATTTGGAACAACTTCAAACCAGGAATTTCACCATATTTAAAGCTTTAAAGTTGGACACAGTGACACCACCCATTCAGCGTATTGGTTACGTCACATGATCGAACCAATCCCGAATTAATATGTAAATTTGGTAAGATAAAATTTGGAGAAGAAATTGAAGTGAAAATTGGAAGATGAAGACTCGAGGCCATTTTGCAAGGATCATCGGTAGGATGCAGTCCTAGTCCACGTACCTAATTGTTTAAGAGCTTTAATTTCTGTTTCATGTAACTTAATCTTCGTTTTCTGTTTTTTAAAAAGTTGTTCCAAAGTTCCTATAATAATTGTGATATCAAAATTTTAAATTTCATTTAAATAAACCCCTAAATTATATCAGTGAAGTCTGTTCAACATTTTTCGCCACGTGGAAGGACCCAGCCGGAACGATATATTCTACGGCCGAATATATTTCGAAAAACCAAAAAACGGAAACAAAAGTCTACGTAAGTTGTCGAATATAGAAGGGGATCCCCATAAATCTGCGAAAATTGTACAGCGCATAAATTCGTTCAGTTGGAAAAGTCATGACTATAGTTTTAAGGGTGCAAAAAACTTATCATAATTAATTTTTATAATATTAAATACATTTAACTATCCACGCTGTACTTAGCTAAAAGGTCTATTTTCCTTAGGCGAAACCACACCCTGAGAATAATTTCAATTGTTAATTTATTCTGTTTTCTGAATCACTATTTTCATATTAACTTGTTTTTTCTTGTTGAGCTAATTCAGTTTATGACCCTCTCCAAGGGCTATTATTCATTTCATTTTGTTTAATTGAAGAATACCGAACTTTCTATATAATATTTATAAATTAAAGATTCAAATCTACTATCAACCAACATTTATTTTGTATCCATCGAAAATTATTATTCACATAATTTGTTCATTAATTTATTCCATATTTGCTGTAACAGTTTATCTATCAGAATATATCCATATTACCGTTTTGTTAAACTGGATTTACTTCATTTTACCTCCAAATTCGTTCTTTCTCGACTGACACACATTGATCATTCAGGACACGTCCTGTTTTGCAATAGTCAGACAGTAGCGAGTATAGTATCTATCATTAGACTATTATCTATTCTGGTGGTAAGTGGTGGTCGTTTTTCTTATCAAGTAATAAATTCTGTCATTGGGAGTATCCCACAGAATCAAATAGTAAATCGACTCCCACCGGCCTGCTACACCGAGGTGAAGTGAATCCTGCATCATTAGCCGATCAACGTTGAAAAGAGAGGTAATAGATCGTATAGACAATGTTAGAATTAAACTCGGTGCTCGAAATATTTACTATTTTGGTCCAGCACTTCGCTACATAACCTATAGTATTTATCAGAGACCTGGTTCGCATGGATTTGCCATTCTACCTGTTGTTTCATACGGTCTAATATCTTTCCAAATTACGGCACAAGTATTGGATTCTGGATATATTGGTCATCACTTGGAGAAAAGGTTCACTCCAAAGTTACTATCTCTGTTTGATCATAGTGACAACAGGATTTATTTTCAGCAGATTCAAGTTGCACTGTATTTTATTATTAAAGTGAATTTAATTCCACCTCACTATATTATAGCCACCTACCATATCAAGTTAGAGTCTCAAATCCCTTACTTCGGCTACCTTTGTAGACCGTCAAACCCTCTGCTGTGCGAATTAACTTTTTCAATCTGTCCCATCCATATATTGATCATTCTGCTTCAATACATCGACTTAAATGATATCGACAATTCGATTAAACAAACATCAACCGATCTAACCTACAAATATCTATCATTGAATCATAACCTCAAATATTACAACCGTTTAATTATCTTATTTAATCAGACTATTCTAATCGTAAATCACTTATTCATTTTGCGTCCTCTTCTTTCTACGGAACAAAATAGTGGGGCATTAAACGTTGAGGAATATTGCCCATGGTTTACGATTATAGTTTTGGTTTAATTGGTAAGAGTTTATAATTATCAATTTTAGTGCATGTTCATGCCCCTCCCAGGAGCAGAACTTGACATCGTATACTAAGTTGGGTGAGAAAAATAAGAGACAACTATTCCATTCGCTCTGTTTTAAAATGGATGAACGTTTTTTTCTGTCAATGATTGTCTTAAATTCTTCTTTATCTTGATTGGATTTTATTTGGGGGTTGTATCGAATTTTGAAAGCTGCAAGGCCATGATATAATCTATTAGGGGCACATTTGTATAAAGATCTATACCCATTAATTTGAAAAAGACTACTTAAATTAGAATCAATGTTGATTTCTGACAAAAAAATAATATCGATATTAGCATTACAGACAGCTAAAGTGAGTTCGTTGAAATTCTGTCTCAGTGACCTAATATTAAGATAGATAATTTTAAACGGAGCAATAATCTCTAGCGATAAAGAGGAAGGAATGCACTTATCAGCAAGCCAGCTATCAATAGTTGGAAACGCCTTGCAAGGCAAAACCGTCTCCTCGATTGGAAAATCATAATCTATCATGACTGTATGGTTGATAAGTTAATAATGAATGAATAATTCCAGATTTTCAAAATAACAATGGTAGGTACTTGAATTACAAATAATAGAACAATAATACAAAGCCCAGTGCACAAAGTAGAATGAGAGTTGTAAAAGGAAATACGGAAATCTTGAAACTGAACATTGGTGCAGAGGTATAAGTAATCTTATCAGATGATTCTATCGAGATCCGATTCAACCTTAATACGGATCACTTGTGCCTGGGGCTCTTTTCTTACTAGTATTCTACCCTAAGAGGTCCATACATATTTGTAGCCAAGTGGTTTTGCTCGTAACTTAGCTTGCATGAATAATCTTTTATTAAACGCTGTGAGATTTTCATTGAAGTAAATAGACCTATCAGACGAGTTTCCCAGATCTTTATTAGTAAGTTTTGCTGCTCGGCCGTTGGTGAGCCATTCAGCTCGGACAATTTTTGAGACAAATTGCACAATCAGCACAGGTGGAGAATTCACTGTTGAGTTTTTGGTGGATTTCCTGATTGGCAATCTGTGCGCAGCACTCACATCACTTTCATTAAATTTCACGTTTATCTTATCAGCTATGTGTTTTAGATCATCGAGAGGAGACTTATCAGTTACTTCAAGACAGTGAATCTCCAAGTTATTTATTCTACCGTATTGTTCAAGGTCATTAATTTTCATGCTGAGATCGTTGATGTGATTATCCTTTTCCCGTAATTGTGCGTTCATTTTGGCTATTTCACTTGTCAGTTTTTTATTTTCAGTACGTAGCTTTTTAATTTCTACAAGTAGTTCATCATATTTAGCGGGCAAAAACTCCTGACTCGACTGAACAGAATTCACTGTAGTTTCAATGTTGGTCAACTTAGTGTTCAATAGTTGGAGGAGTGTACGAATGTCCTGCTCATCAAAATTATCGCTAGTAGTTAAGTTACCTGAAGATGTGCTCCCTTTAGCGTTTTTCGAATTCTTGCATACATGGAAGCAACGCCACTTTTTTCGTTCATCCTCCGACATTCGGCGATATGTTGTTTCTTTGAGACTGCACTGGAAATGGAATTTGTTATTACACCCAAAACATGTCACTAAATCATCCGTATCTGGCAGAGAACTGTTACAATAATAACACTGCGCCATCACTGTAAACTATGTACGTAACAAAAGTGAGGTTACGATGAAACAAGACTATTCACTTATCAGAGCACTGATTTCGACGTCCACTCGCCTCGAGCGACTGATTACAACTGATCAAAGGATGATAAGAAATGAGCGCTCTGAATAGGATCAATTATCGATTAATCCACTAATTAATTATATATGCTGCAGAATAAAAATGCTTGGTATCAAGACAGCTCAAACTGTATATCACGAGATGAATTGGGATAGTTATAAAAACTTCTAAGATCTTGTATGTTGACATAAAACACAAATATATTCCCACGAAATATATGAATCGTACAAAAAATTTTTTTGTATATAATTCCATGAAAAAAAAATTCTTTAGTATCTCAAAAATTATCACAGGAGTTGTTAGTATTCACAATATTGTGAGCTATAAGAAATATATATTTATTCATTATTACTGATATGTGAAACTTCAGATCAAATCAGAATTTAACAAATTGGAACCTGTTCAGTCCACAGGCTTGTAGAACATAAACTTCTCCTTTGCGGCTATTACATCATGATTTGTCTATTCAATTTTTCCTTCTCAATTAATTCTGGGCTTTATACTCATACGATGAATAATCTAGCTAGTCTTTGGTCATTTATCAACAAGAGATTCTCAGTCGTTGAAACACATGAAAGTTTGGCTTACTATGACTTGATTGAACAATGCGGTTTTATTATCTGGCAGATAACTTCACTTCTTTTTCTCCAGATAACATATTAATAATAATAATGTACTTTTTATAATATCTTATACATAATTCACACATTTATGACACTTGAAGATTTTGAAAAATGATGGTTTTGTAGGTTATGATTCGTTAGGCACTGGTTGTTTGTGTTTATGGCAGTGAAGGATCGATTTTATCGAATTTCTATTAACTCATCTGTCGCCATCTTGTGATCTTTGGGTTGTTTGGTAAGTTTGCTTTTAATTTAAATAATTACTATTTGATTAGTTTGCTTTTAATTCAAATAATTACTATTTAATTAGTTTGCGAGTGATGAAGAATGTATGGATGGCTTCTAAATTTTCTATTTCTCTTATTTCAGGTGCTGGTTTAGCTGAATGAAGTGGATAACTTGTCGACTGAACAACTGTGTTGTGTTGTGGTCGGAATAGGTACGTATTCTGCAGCTGGTAATGTGAGTAACAATTGAATCATAATATTTTTGTTTACATTCCTTATCTTTAAGTGGAAGAATAATACGGCTTGAGGTTATAGACATTGAACTTTGATACCATGTATACTGCTGTAAATAAACTGGTGGTTCAGATGTCCGATTTTCCATTCACTCTCTTATCTGTGATAGTCGGGGATCTTCACTTTGTGTATTCTAAACTTTCCTGGGTTTCGAAATATTTTTGTAGAATGTAGAGTCAACATTTTCGGTATATGGCACACCCTCATTAATCATTACATTAATAACATATTCTTCAATCGATATCACAGCCATACTTATAATCATAACAAAGCAAATCAACATATTTATCATACTCTCTACAACATAACCTCTCAGTAAACAACAAACAATTACTTTCACCATCAATAAACAACTCACTTTTTCTTTCCATTCTATTGCACACATTTCATCATCCATTAATTTCATATAACAATTCCTTTTATGACAATCCAGTCCTGCATCCGTAATTAATTTTCCATTGATTTTAAGTGTGTTTCCTTCATTTATCTTATAGCGGTGGTCACGACGGTAAGCTCCTTGCCTCAACCACGTGTGCTTCAGGTGCATGCTAGTCCCCTAACTCCATACATTTCAGTGCCAGTTGTCCTCTCTGCATGCTGCCTTCCACCCATGGTTGCCTGGTTTCTTGATGCATTGCTGATGGTGTTTGAACCTGGCATGGAGACGATATCCTCGTTTGCGGGGCTTTCCTCATTGCTTCCTCCGGTGGGCCTTCCTATGCTGAGTCATATGCTCCAATCTGACGTCGTCCTGCTGGTCACACGCGCTGCTTGCCTTGGCGGCGGTTTCTTCTTTGGCTGTAGTGTGCCGTGGGTGGATCCATAGATGCTTGGGCGTAGGTGAGGCATGTGGCTGCATAAACATGTGGTGCTCAGGGGGGGGGGTTGAATGCTGGTGCACAGGTTGAGTGTATGGATGCGGTATATCATTTTTCGATTTTATTATTGGCAACTCCTTTATTATATCTGTGTTAATGCTGTGGATTGTCCTCTGTAGTTGGATAGTTGCTAGTGGTAGGTCTTCGGGGGGGAATAGTAGACTTAATATGGGTTGCTTTTTATGGACTGGTTTTGATGCATGTTTAGTTTCTTTATTTGGTGGCGGGTTGTTGTGGTGGTGGATTTGTTCTGGTTTTTGGTTATCTGCTTGCCGGTGTTGATTTGTTTTATTGTATGTGCCACTGTATGTGATGTGTTTACTCTATTGTGATTTTGATTATGTTCGTCCTGTCTCCTGAAATTTACATACTGTTTATTATATCTATTCCAATGATCTCTGCTGTCATAATGTACTCCTTTGTAATACTGTTCACTGTTTGGAATTGAAACCTATTTCTGTAATTACTACCAAATGACTGATCTCTGTCGGTATTCTCAGCGTATCTAGTATTTCACACATTTGCTCTGCCATTTGCTATATGATTTCCATTATTATAATTTTGTCTGAAATTATTGTTATTTAGTCTGAAATTATTGTTATTTTGTTGAGAATGATTGGAGTGTCTTGCTCGATCATCTATGTGATTTGGCTCAGGAGTAACTTATTGAATGCAGTGCAAACGTTGTATCAATTCTTTGCAACTAGAGATAGATGGCACAGCTTATGTCATGCGAACACAAAAAGGAAGTTTCTTAAATAATATGTGGGCCAGTGATGAGTTCGCTAGGGATTCATCCAACTGAGGATTCCTATTTATGGAATCTGTCACAAACTCAGTATAAGATTGTTCATTTCTACTATCATAAGTGCATGAAATAATCTCTGATAGTACGTTCAACTTTTTATGCTTGCTCCAATATTGTTGCAGGAACTAGAAGAGGAAATCGTCCTGGTTCTTAAGGTCCTGCATCCGGCTCTGGAAGAACATCAGCAGCTCACCGAATAGGAGACTAGACAATCGGAAGCGCCATACTAACCAAGAGGTGGGTACCAGTTCCTGAATGGCTCTTTTCTGATCCACAAACAGCCTGGGTTGCATTTGACGATAGGAAGTATCAAATTTTTCGAGGTTTTTGGAAAAGCTGAGCGCCGCTTACAAGTTCAGTCGGTGTATAATGAGTTTGGCCGGCTAGAATATTCCCTGTACCTGTCTCTATTCTGGATATCCTCTCATCATTTGTGGCCCATTTATTATCCATTTTGTTCTCGTCCACTTCATCATATAATTTAGTTAACTCTAATTGTTGTCCGCCCATGGCATTCTCTAACATGCCGTATCTCTCCCTTGATTCAATTCCTTCTTCCGTTACATTTGCTATACATGTTTGCATGTTACTCTGTCCCTTAACTATCTTTTCTATCTTATCACGGTTCCTCTACCTCTGATTCGATCTTACATTTATTTTCCAATATTTCCTCCCTTGTGACTCCCATGATAGTGGTACCTAGCTCCTTACCTAATACACCTATTTGTTTTTCAATTTCTTTGGGCACCTCTTCCAACTGCTCATTCACTTGACTGGTGACTTCATCTATATGAGTTTCTAATTTTTTTATACTTGTAGATTGCACACCTATTTCAATGTCCATCACATATTCTTTTCTTCTTTTAATTCCGAAAACTTTTCATCAACTTTCTCATCCATCTTCTCGACACTTCCTTGGACAATTTCGATGTTTTCCTGGTTGGCTTTGGTATTTTCGTTGACAGTTTTGTTATTTTCCTGGTTAGTTTTCATCTCTTTTATCAGCTCTGCCATGGCTTGGTTGAGCATGAGCTTAAACTCGCTCGGGGTGTCGTTCATCATATGATAGGTAACACAGCCAACTGAAGAATCTAATATACTATTGTGTTTTTCTAGATTGGTGGCGGCGGATGACGGCTGGCTTGCTACATCAGACGGCGATTGAGGGGCGGGCTTCCCTGTTCCCTCGACGATGTTTGGAGCAGTCTGTGGAGACGTCAGTGATGGGTTGGATGCCCTCACTCCTTCATCTCCACCGGCTGGACTCTCATCTGTATGTAGGGCGTCAGCAGCATTCTCGATCCTTGTAGAAGATAATTGCGCCCGGTTTTGGGGGTCGAAGCTAGGGGAGCATACACTGCCTCCTTCTCTCTCCTGTGGTATCTTCTTGGTATTGTCCTGAGGGTGTTGATCTGTAGTTGGGGTCATGTTTGTAGGGTTTTGGGAGTGGTCACTAAAGTGGGAAATTTGTGAATTAACTGGGGACTGATTCATGGTGACGATACTATGTGGGATACTTCGAATAAGTCGCCAAGTGTACTACCAAATTTCAGGAATGAAGAAAAAACGTATTGACAGTGCCTATTTCAGATTAAAATTGTGTGGTGTTGAGAACTTCAAGTGTCATGTACATAAAATACAGATACATAGACCATCAATGTGACTCAGGTATGGCAGCAAACATAGAGAAATTACTATAAATATAGCTCTTAAAATTTCATGTGAATCTTCCATAATATCAATAATAATCTTATATTCAAAATAGCCTATAACCTTGATCAGCATACAATATTTAGATTCAAAAATCAAGATCGATAATTTTTTCAATAAATTTCATGGAAATTTCCATACAACTTTTCTCTATTATTAAGAATTATGTTATCAAACTCTTGTGATACAGTTTGTCTGTATTTATGCAACTTAGAAGATTCCAACATGATGAGCAACAGTAGTATAAAAAGGAGGAGTCTGGTGCACAAGTGCACCAGACTCCTCCTTCACCTCAAGGTCATCCAGGTCAACCACCCTAACCTCAAGGTCATCCAGGTTAACCACCCTAACCTCAAGGTCATCCAGTTCAACCACCCTAACCTCAAGGTCATCCAGTTCAACCACCCTAACCTCAAGGTCATCTAGGTCAACCACACCTACCTCAAGGTCATCCAGGTCAACCACCCTAACCTCAAGGTCATCCAGATCAACCACCCTAAACTCAAGGTCATCCAGGTCAACCACCCTAACCTCAAGGTCATCCAGGTTAACCACCCTAACCTCAAGGTCATCCAGGTCAACCACCCTAACCACAAGGTCATCCAGATCAACCACCCTAACCTCAAGGTCACCAAAAAAAAAAAAAAAAATTAAAAAAAAAATTAAAAAAAAAATTAAAAAAAAAAAAAAATAGAATCGGAAATAAATGGGAAAAAAGGGAAAAAAGGGAAAAAAATTCCCTCTGGATCCTGAACTGGGGTATAAAAGGAGTTGTTCTGCAATGAGTGGGACATTGTGTCTTGGGCAGTCGTGCCGTCAGTACGTGTGTGTACCACCAGTATGTGTGTGTGTGATTTTAGTATATTGGTTTTGGATCACTTTCATCTTTATCAACATCAAGAGTAAGTACCAGTGCATTTTATAGTTATATATATTTATATTATATTCATGATTCAAAAATTAAGTTCAAAAGAGTAGATTTTGAAGTAGATGGTTTGAGACTGACAATTAAATTCTAAAATGACTTAAATTCGAAAATGACAAGTTTAATTATGAATAAGGTTCCAATACATAGAGTAAATGACATAGTCAAAAATGACTAGTGTAATTATGAATTAGGTTCCAATACATACAAGTTACGAGTTTAATTATGAATTAGGTTCTTAGAGTTGGTGGTTGTAATCCATCCTAACCTAAAAAACGTATAATTACAAAGTAGATCCTAGACCCCCATTCACATTCCCCCATACAGCTCCGGACCATTATCCTTAGAACATAAACATCATAGAGTAAATGACATAGTCAGAAATGACAAGTTTGATTATGAATTAGGTTCCAATACATAGAGTAAATGACATAGTCAAAAATGACTAGTGTAATTATGAATTAGGTTCCAATACATACAAGTTACGAGTTTAATTATGAATCAGGTTCTTCGAGTTGGTGGTTGTAATCCATCCTAACCTAAAAAACGTATAATTACAAAGTAGATCCTAGACCCCCATTCACATTCCCCCATACAGCTCTGGACCATCATCTCTAGAACATAAACACCTATGAACCTCCATCCCCGACCCACGATCCTAGATACCGATTCCACACCTTCATCCCCAACATCCGTTGATAGTGAATTATATATAGAGTTGAATACTGCATACCATACTAATACAATATTGTTTTGCATTGTTCCAGATGAGCAAAGCTGTACGATGTCAGCAAACAGCAAACTCAGTGGACGAGTTTGTTGTCCTGGAGGAGGCATTCAAATCCCGACTCACAACTCTATACGACAATAATGCATACAAGGATGAGCCTGCCAAAGATTTCCACACCTTTCTGAGCAGTCTGAAGGATAAAATTGTTCACATCATCAGTCAACAACTGCAGACACATGGAGCAATGAAGTTCAATCTAGTATTGGAGGCAACATATTTCCACAGCACCCTTGATAAGACCTTCTTCGATCAAGAAGAGTTTCAGAATGTCGCCTTCAAAACTCCAAACTACAGCATCTTCAGTATCATCAATCTTCCAGACATCATCAACCAAGCGTGCATGACCCTACTGGATGAGGAGTCGAAATTCGAAGGAAATTCCAGTGGATGGAGTTTGCTTATCATCAATGGATTGCTCATCAGGATTAGCAAATATATTCCACTGCGTGGATCATCCTACATCAGTCTTCCACCTCTTCTATCAGCACGAAAGGCAATCATCAATCCTATAAACAAGGACCAGCAATGTTTCGCATGAATTCCTCGCCAAACATGTACAAGGCAGTAATCCTGAACGAGTCAACAACTGATACCATCAATTGGAAGAGAGATACAACTTTTCAGGCATTGGATTTCCCACTACCATCAACCAAATCGATATATTTGAGAAAGATAATCCAGAGGTATCAGTTAATATTTATGGTGTGGATGAGAAGAACGTTATATTTCCAAGAAGAGTTGGAAATGCAATGAAGGCAGATCATTTTGATCTCCTCCTCCTCTCCCTTGAGGATGATAATGAACATAAATCAAATAGCCACTACTGCTACATTAAAAATTTTGAAAGACTTGTAAGATCCCAATTCACAAAACGTAAAAATAGAATTATCATCTGCAGACGATGTTTCACCCATTACACCCTCGACAGAGATGGAGAACGCAGGATGGCTGAGCATGAGGAGTATTGTGCTAGCAATAATACAACAAGAATCATCATGCCACAGGTTGGAAAAGATGGTAAACCTCCAACCTTGAAGTTTGAGAAACATGTGTAAAAGTATAGAGTACCTGTTGTAGCATACGCCGATTTTGAGTGCATCCTGGAGAAACCTGATGAAGACAATGAACAATGGATTGGTGAAGCTACCAAAGTTATCCAGTACCATTGGGCAATGAGTTACTGCTTATACTTTGTGCGGGACCCATATTTGGAAGATTCCTGGCTGACAATCACTAACCTAATCCCTCATGAGCCGATTGTCTACAGGGGTCCTGATGCCGCCGAACATTCCATGAAGACCCTCACCATGTATGCAGAGGATTTAGATGAGGCAATTGACTGCAGGAATATCAAGTTGCTCCCACTAACCAAAAGAGAGAAAGAACGACATAATGCAGCTGATTTCTGTGAGGCCTGCAATGAACGGTTCAATTAAGATAAGGTGTATGACCATTGTCATATAACTGGTTTCTACCGGAATGCATTATGCCGGAAATGCAACCTGCAGCGAGAGCGACAATCATTCATACCAGTGTTTCTCCACAACTCTTCGAACTTCGATACACACCTCATTATTCCAGAGCTGGGTGGAGATAAGGATTGGCTGTCTGTCATCCCAAACTCATCGGAAAATTATATATCATTCACCAAACAAATATCTCCAAAAATGCACCTTCGATTCATCGATACATTCTGGTTTACACCTGATAGTTTAGACAATCTGGTCACCAACCTAGTCAAATCAGCATCGAATCCAGAAGACTTGTCCAAAGTGCTACCACATACTGCCAAGGTGTTTGGAAACAAATTGAGCTTTGTCTCAAGGAAAGGAGTGTTTCCATACGACTACTGTGATTCATGGCAGAGACTCGATGAAACATTGCTACCACCCAAACAGGCATTTTTCTGCAAGCTGGTTGATAGGAGTGTTAGCAGTGATGATTATGAACATGCTCAAACTGTGTGGAACCAATTCAGTTGTAGAACTCTGGGAGAATACAGTAACCTATACTTGAAAACAGATGTTCTCCTGTTGGCTGATGTCTTTGAGAGCTTCCGCAATGTATGCATGAAGACTTATGATTTGGATTGTGCTCACTACTTTATATCTCCAGGATTTTCCTTTGATGTCATGCTGAAATATACTAAAGTCGAGCTTGAGCTCCTTACTGACTATGACATGTACATGTCCATCGAGCGAGGTATCAGAGGAGGAATAACAAATTGTATACACCGTCATGCTGTAGCCAACAATGCCTACACAGGAGCGCCTATTGACCCCGAGAAGCCTACATCATATCTCCTGTACACAGATGCGAACAACCTGTACGGCTGGGCAATGTGCCAACCACTTCCATGCCGGAAATTCCAGTGGATGGAGAAAGATGAGTTGGAGGGGTTGAGCAGAGGTATTGAGGGTGTTGGAGATGTTCAAAAGATTGGCTACATCTTGGAGGTGGACATTGAGTACCCTTCTGAATTGCATGATGAGCATAATGACTTCCCATTCCTGGCAGAGAACAAAAAAACTCTTAAATCTAATCATGTGCGACTCATGACAGCTCTAAGCAGCCGTGAACGATATGTATGTCATTACCGCACCCTAAAACAGGCAGTAAACATGGATTGAAAATCACTGAAGTTCATTGAGGTGTAAGGTTTGAGCAGGAGGACTTCCTAGCACCCTACATCATGCTGAACACCAGACTTCGACAACAGTCAAAGAATAAGTTTGAGAAAAACTTCTTCAAACTTATGAACAACGCAGTTTTTGGTTAGACAATGGAAAATGTGCGAAAAAGAATGAGCATGGAGCTAGTGAATGACGAGAAGCGTTTGAAGAAACTGATTGCTCGACCAGTGTACAAGGACCGCATCATATTTGGTGAGAATGTTTGCGCTGTTACGATGCATAAGGAAAAAGTGGAGCTCAATAAGCCCATCTATATAGGGTTATCAGTGCTCGACATCAGCAAAACCCTCATGTATGAATTCCACTATAACATCATGAAGCCCATCTACAAGGACCATATTCAACTCCTATATCAAGATACTGATAGCTTATTCTACCTTGTCAAGACAGAGGACATGTACAACGACATCATCAACAACCAACAACTGAAAGATACCTTTGACACCTCAGAGTACCCTCCAGACCACCCATGCTATTCAGATGCAAACAAAATGGTGCTTGGCAAGTTTAAAGATGAATATGCTGGCCGAGTGCCACTTGAGTATGTAGGCTTATGATCGAAGCTATATGCCTGTAGGTGTTACAATAGTGATCCAAATCAGCTGACAAGTGGATTGATAAAGAAAGCTAAAGGAGTGAGGAGACCAATACTTGGGCAAGAACTCTCAAAAATGCATCCAGATGCTGAACGTTACATAGGCTTCCAAGACTATCTAGATTGTCTATATGGTGATGAGGATATCTATAGGGAACAAGTGATGTTTGGTACTAGGAAACATCAGATCATGACCCAAGTCATGAGAAAGAAGGCATTGAGCAAAGCTGATGAGAAGAGGTATATTCTAGATGATGGAATTACAACTCTTGCACATGGACATTACAAGATCCCCACTCTAGCACACATTGATGAGGAGGATGAGGAGGAGGAGGACGAGGAGGAGAAGGATGAGGAGGAAGAGATGATTGACTCTCAAGAAATTCCCAAGGTTCAGGCAGCTAGCAGTACTACAACAACTAAACGGTTACATTCCTCATCACATGATGAGCTCATTGATAAAGTCAATGAGTCAGGAAGCAGTACTATCCCTGCTAAACGGTCACGTCCCTTATCAAATGATGAGCTTGCTGATATGACCAATGACTATAAAATAGAAGGTGATGCATCCCAGTACAGCATTTTGAGAAAATTGCTTGAAAAGTGACGTCATACCTCATGCCAGGAAGTGTCAACAATCCATTGCGCATACGCAACTGTCTCCACCCATCGCTGGATTTCCTTGAAGCAGTTATTACAAAGTCAGTCGAGGTGTGCTCATCCTGCTATCAACATGGGCTGTCAACAACATCTATATCCAGTACTTCAATCAGCAATGGCGCCAGCAGATCCTGAATCACCATGCCCTTGCGGTGATTGCATGTTTGTCATGAGTGCAAGGTGGAGTGTTGAGCCACTATTCAACATTGGAGAAGGATATTATGATCCTTTTGGACTCTCGAGAATTTTGCTGATGTGATTTCTTCAACATTCCCAACAGCTACACTTCATCCTTGTCACAATAGACAGATGATGATTCTGAACTTTCCTTATAGCTATGCATTTTGTGAAATGTGTACTAATTTAGGACCATTATTTGACTATGTGCTGTTAAACCTTGATGATTGAGATGTTATTTATATATGTCTGATAATATTCTTCGTATCCAATGTGTACTAGAGTATGACTACAATATAATCGTATCAAATCAACTGTCTCTTATTGCTCAAACCTCTGAATCATGTAGAAGTAAGAGTACAAGGCATGATACATCTCACATCCTGCACTATCAAAGTGTAGAGGTTATGAAAAGAAAAAAGTTGCAATCTCTATCCTCTTCCACAGGATATGGAGAATGTTTGGATTAGCATAATAGACTATTTAAAGTTGATGACATAGATTTTATCAGTCAGTATGGATAAGACTGTTATAGCGAGAGAGCTGCACAAGCAGGCTCGTAGGAGGTTCCCTACACGAATGGTTACTGTGAAAGGTCTTGATGATCTTTATCAGGCTGATCTTGTAGAGATGCTACCATATGCAAGACAGAACAAAGGCTACAGATATATTATTACAATAATCAATTGTCCTAGTAAGTTTGCTTTTGCTATACCAATTTAAAGCAAGTCAGCTGATGAAGTGGTTAAGGCAATGCAGCCTATATTTGAGCAGACTCCCATGAAGAATTTGCAAACTGATGACAGAAAGGAATGGTTTAATAGTAAGTTTCAACAGCTTATGCAAAAGTATGGCATCAATCATTATTCAACTTTTTCTGATAAGAAAGCATCTATAGTTGAACGTTTCAATAGATTGCTCAAACATCTTATGTGGACAAAGTTTACTGAACAAGGAACCTATTTGTGGACAGGCATCCTAACCTCACTCTTGAAAGAGTATAATGAATGGGTCCATCGAACGACAGGTATGCGACCAGTTGACGTTAAGAGCAAGAAGCATGAGAGGCTGTTGCTTTCCAGGCTCAGCAAACAAAGGCAAGAATATGAGGAAAAGTTGGTCAGCAAACCTCAGAACAAGTTTTATCCAGGTCCCAGTCAGAGTATTGAGCCTGGTGATAAAGTGAGAATCAGCAAGTATAAAAAGACGTTTGACAAGGGATATCTAGCCAATTGGACTAATGAACTGTTCACAGTAAGACGTGTGCGACCTACAGTGCCTGTAACCTATGAATTGGAGGACTATAGAGGTGAACCCATTGAAGGAGGATTCTATTCTGAAGAAATTGTAAAGACAAAAGTGCCCAGTATTTTCTAAATTGAAAAAGTGTTGAGGAAAAGGAGGAATAAACTGTTGGTACGTTGGAAAGGATATAGATCCAGTCACGACTCATGGATTGATAAGAACGATCTTGTGTAAGATGAAACAGGTTGTGCAACAGAAAAACCAGTTTAGAGTTATCGATTTTGACAAAGTGATTAGGGGGTGTGGCTTGGTGGAAATGGATACAAAGTAAAAGTGTCATGGACCATTGTTCCCCAATCATATGAGATGTATTATATGTGGACCTTCTGGTTGCGGCAAAACCAACCTACTATTCAACATGCTTTTTGATGAGAAGGGAATTCAATTTTCAAACATCTACCTTTTTTCAAAGACTACATTCCAGTTCAAGTATGAGCTGCTCCGTACAATCATGCAAGGACTTGCAAGAAATGGAATAAACTATGTAGAGTGTGATACAAGTGAAGAAATACCTGACCCGCATGAGCTGCCACCCAACTCAATAATTATTCTCGACGATGTGATTTGTGAGCAGCAGGATACCATCGGGAAGTACTTTAGTGCAGGCCGACACAGTGACGTTGATGTGTTTTATCTAGCACAGACCTATAGCCGCATTCCAAAACAGCTGATTCGTGACAATGCAAACTTTCTAGTCATGTTTCAACAGGATGAGCTAAACATGAAACACTTGTACCGAGATCATGTCGGCGCTGACATGACCTTTTATCAGTTTAAGGATATGTGTAACAAGGTTTTGTCAGTGGGGGGTGCACACTCATTCCTAGTGATTGATCGGACATTGGACAGAAATGGAGGGCGCTACAGGAATGGGCTTGATACGTATTTAGTTGATGCATAGTGTCAGTTGAGGTTCAGTATATGTTGGTACATTGAGCAAGATGGACGTCTCCAGCAATAGACACCGTCAAAAGACTGTAGAAGAGATTGCACCAACCATCAAGGCAATTGCAAAGTTGCGACGTAACATCAAAAGGAAACACAAGGAACTGACTCTTGGAAGGCAAGTGGCAGAGGAGCAGCATGCAAAACACTTTAAACCACTAACTGAACCACTTGACAATATAGTTGAAGTTCTCAATCAGCATTTGACAACACCACCACCACCACCACCACAGCCAGCAGCAGCAGCAGCAGCACAACCACTACATGAACAATCTCCAGAGCCACGCCCACATCGCAGACGTTTTGCAGTTCCTGTAGGTCATCATGCACCACATACACCGCCACCTACACCATTGCTGTCCCGACCCCTGAAACAAGCGGTAAGACGTCTGCCCAAAATTGGTGAGGAGACTCCTTTGACCTTTGAAGGAATTGGAGAAGCTTCGCAGTTAAGCCCAGTTCCAAGTACCTCGAGTACTGCATGCAAATTGTGGCCATCTGCAAGTGCCAATGATTATGAAAGTGATGTGATGGATGTGGATGAGGAGGAGGAGGAGGGTGCTACTGCTCAGGAAGCATTACTAACCAGCAGCCAAAAGAGGATTCGACAAGCAATGACCGAGGTTGGATTGACTGGAACACCAGTGGGGCGTTATCTCCATAGAGCTATGAGTGGTGATAGCAGCTCTGACAAAACATATGGACCAGAAGTTGTTGGTAATGACTACTATTTGGGTAACAAACTGTTAACCTTTGGAAGTGATAGAAGAAAGATTGTTCTGACTGACCCTAACAATCCTTCAAACGTGACTAGATTTGATGCAACACGTGGACTTTGTGAACTCATTTTCAAAAAGAAACCAATTACTCCATTGGCTAGTGATGAGGTGGCATACACTCGGATATTACACATTACAAACTTGTATAAGGAAAATCATGATCCAGATGGTAAGAGTAAAAACTCGAATGATACAAAGTATAGAACAGTGATCCATAAACTGCTCAATAATGCTAAACCCAAATATAGCAAGGTCAGTGGCAGAGGACTTGTGGCGCAATTCAATATGGTGGCAAACAACCGTACCAAGATTGAGTACGTCTACTACAATGATCCCAATGAACTTGTGGACAGGCTGAAACTATTAGATCAGTCCAAGGCAGTTGGCAATACTGGAAATGAGAATGAAATCAATTCAATTTTAGAAGAGTCAGTAGAAGGTGGCTACATAGTTGCTAATCCTGCATACTAGTTTCACTATATAAGAGACATTGCTTTGCCTATATATAGCAGTCAAGTCATGGATTTCGTTAATGCTCGCTACAGGCGTTTGACCAATTTGGGAAATCCACGTGCTGACAGGGATGCTGTCAACTTTTCAACATGTAGAGAACTGATTTCAATGTGGCTGCCAAAGACAAGGGACAATACCACATCACAGGTATTCACAAGTCTCAATGATTCAATACTTACTGATATGATGGATCCAATTAAGCCTACTGATGGAGTGAACAATCGATATCTTGAGAAGAGGCTGATTGAGTTTGCTGGTAAAATGTTTTCATTGTATTCAGACATTGTGTTAGATCCGAAAAATGCTAAAACTATGAAGGGATTGTCACCTAATGAAATGAAGAAACGTTTGATAGATCTTATGGGATTTCCGGAACCCCCTCCTACAACACCACCGCACAAACATTGTCCACACCAAAAAAAGTATGAAACCAGCTGCTAAAACCATTAAGAAACATTAGATGGCTGGATGTAAGAGAGAGAGGAAGTACCGGTGAAGAGGGGTACTGTCATCAATTGCAAAAGTTGCAGGTTCAATAGTTAAAAAGAGTGCTGGAGAATTGGTGAACAAGGCAATTGACATTCTACCTGTTGAACTTCACATCCCTGGTTACCAGTACTGTGGACCTGGTACAAAGCTAGAGAAGCGGTTGGCACGAGGCGATCCTGGTATAAATAGTCTTGATCGAGCCTGTAAGGAGCACGACATTGCTTACTCGAGGAGCAGTGATACATCAAGCAGAGCAGTAGCAGACAACATTTTGGCAGATCAAGCTTGGAGTGTGGTAAAATCTGCAGACGCGGGAGCACTTGAGAAGGCTGCAGCACTAGCAGTGACCAGCATCATGAAGGCTAAAGCAAAGTTTGGTGGAGGAGTACACCGCAGACGTAAGACAACAAAGACTCTTGGTCAAAAACAAGTAAAGAGATGTTCTGGTAGAAAAGGTAAAGGACTCTACCTGAGACAACAGCGCAGGATGCAGGGAAATGGGGCACATCGCCGTCAATGTGGCGGCAAGAGAAGACGCTAGTTGCCCTACCTGATCGAGCCCTGATCGAGCTGATCTCTACAAGTATGCATGTCGACTGAAGCTAAAGCACTTTCGAGGAGTGTTTATGCGGGATGCTCTACCATTGAATGGACCCTGGAGGAGAGAATGCGGCATTATCAACCTGGACACCAGCACTGGAGCTGGCACACATTGGGTGTGCTATGTGAAGAAGGATGATGTGTCTCACTACTTTGATGGATTTGGCAACCTGAGATCGCCACAGGAGTTTATCAACTATATGCACAAAGGACTGGAGCCAGCATCGAGGATTGAGTACAACTATGATCAGAAGCAAGAAGATCTTTACTCACACATCTGTGGGCATTTGTGTTTACAATTTTTGATTGATGAAAATAAATAAATGATTCACTATCTCTCTTGTACATTATTTCCATCCCTATAAATAACGAGTGTAGGCTGATTGCTACTCATTGTGCAACTGTATGTTGAGCAGGCAACAACAATGATGCTGTGTTTTGGAGGTAGGACATCAATACTAAAGAGTGACTTTTATCCACCACTTGATGTGAGCAGTGGTGAATGGGAAATTGGTCTGATTAGCTTTACAAGTTGCAACTCAATACCTAATATTGAGGAAGGTTTCAATAATGTACTACATTTTTATGCAAGTAATAGAATTTCTAAGAAGGGTGTTACTAGTGCAGAGATAACACATGATGAGCTACGGAGTATGGCTAAAGCAAGATTTGAAGAGTATTGGAGCGAGGTGCTTAAACATCAGAAGCATAAACCTGGCAAGTCTGATGATGATGATAAGGATGGTACAGTATTGCCTAAAAGGACTAAAAGGAGAATGCCAGCTACTACTGTTGGATTTGGAGAATGCCTTATGTGGAAGTGGCAGATGATGTGAAACTGCGTCTGCTACAGATTGTACAGAATGACACACCCATCAGTATACCATTTCGACATTGGGAGTTGTATACCTATCCAACGTTACCGCAGACAAGAAAGCATACATGGACTGTCACGTCGACATCACAGCTTGTAAAGCCACGATACATTGTGGTTGGGCTACAGACTGCAAGACAAGGTGTGGTGGCAGCCAACAGTTCTCGCTTTGACAAGTGTAATATGAAGGATGTTCGAGTGTTTTTAAACAACAGATACTACCCATATGAGAGCATTGATGGTGATGATAATCGCATCTACAACATGTATGCAGCTTTCAATGGAGTCTACAACCATGGTAATGCTCGTGCAAGCAACCCTCTGTTTGAAAAGAATGCCATTGGTGATGGAAAAATAATGCTGTTTGCTTTTGA
Organism: Nilaparvata lugens; assembly: GCF_014356525.2. NCBI lineage: Eukaryota > Metazoa > Arthropoda > Insecta > Hemiptera > Delphacidae > Nilaparvata > Nilaparvata lugens. The sequence goes on along the minus strand of NC_052512.1, from coordinate 9,369,155 downwards.
TTGCTCCCGCCATAATGAGTCACTCAAAACTGGAAGTATCGATGTGAGGATTGAGTTTGAAGCATCTGAAAACATTCCAGGTAATACAACTGCCTACTGTATGATGATTCATGTGATGACTAAAGAGTATTGGCCAATGTCAGGCCTTGTACTATCAGTATAAAAAGATATATAGTCAGTGTACAGCAATAAATTGCTCAGTTGAGCTCGAGACAATGAATGAGCCAGTCATGACAGGATACAAAGGACTCTTTATGGAGAAGGGGGAGCTGTCTTCGCATGAGGAGGAGGAGGATGTGGTGGGTTGTGTTACTGGTGGGCGACCGCTGATGAAAGATGCCTCTACAAGTACAACTGGACTCAATGATGACGACTCCTACATTACAGCAGAAAGTGGTGTAGATGACTGGTCATCGAGTAGAGCAGAAAACATTTTTGGGCCACTACCACTATACCTGATGAACTTTCAAGGTTTTGAAGGTTTGGAAAACAAGTTTATTGTGAAGGAGATGGCTATCCTGGAGCAGGATGATGAGCATCATGTGACTACTCATCACTACTTTTTCAAGCCTCCCTACTCTGAGTCTCTGCTCAAGACTAGCAGGCAAATCGTCGCCAACAACTGTATACATCAAGCTAAACATGGACTCAGGTGGTCAGACTGTGGGACAGAACATCTTCTCTATTCAGCTTTGATGGAAATTGTGCATGGAACAGTTGGAAGGTGGTTGGATCAGAACCAGCAGCGTCCAATTAAAATCTTTGTCCATGGATATGAGCAGATTACTCTACTGGATACAATTCTACAACTGAACAATGTAGAGTACCTGGACCTATCATCGCCATATTCCTTTCCTGCTATGCCTGATTTGGAGTTTCTGATCAAGATGATTGATGGTATATACTGCCCAGAACATCATCTACTCAACGTTATCGACATGGTGTGGAACAAGCTATCATCTCCAACGTTTGGAGTTTGGTCAACCAACAACGTCAGCAACATTGATGAATTGTCAAATACACAACTATTTTGCTCATTGAAAATTGTTATTGCTCTACATGGATGGATTAATGAAACTTTGTTAGAAGATAGAACCTTTTGTCGCAATTTTTTCAATGCTGTTAATACTTGAAATTCTTAAATTCTTTATTCAAAAAAAATAATTATACAATCAAATGCATTCCAAAAATCAAATACAATATTGTTTCCTAATTTCTAATATGTGTTCCCTATAGGCTACCCTGTGTGGGGACACTTGAATATTTATAATAAAATATTTATATACAAATTTAAATATTATATAATGAAGAACATAATAATTGAATATGGTATTATATTGAAATAAATCAATATGTCAATATTTATAATCATTCTTGCACACATTCATACGCACACACAATCACATATGCGCACACATTCATACGCACACACATTCACACATGCACACAAACACACACACACACAAACACACACACACACACACACACACACACACACACACACACACACACACACACACACACACACACACTTACACAAAACTTAAAACTATGAACGGAGTGGTTGCTGGTTTTTTTTCATGTTTAGTTCAATTTTATTCATAGTTAACGTTTCGTTTTTTTTCAAAGTGCTGATGTAATTATACCATAAATTAATTAATGCGTTTTGAAGAAAGATACAGTGATTGAAATTTGATACTGTCTTACTGTTTACGCATACCGGACGGGATTTGTGAGTTCAATGATCTTTGATTGTTGCAGTGTTCATGTCGTGTAATGTGTAAATTATACTAAATTTAGACCTATATTAATTTAGTAAAAAAATCATTCGGGTTGTCTAGTTGTGAAATGAATTTCTTGATTTCTTTTCTAAATAACTGACGTGACGTTATTTTCCTTGTTGTTACTGGAAGTGAATTGAATATTTTTATAGCTATGTATTTGAAGTGTCATCTGGAATGTTCTAATCTTGGTTTTGGGAGGTTAATGTCCTGTGAATTCCTGAGGTTTATTCTTTCTCTCATCTGTTGAATATCGAAATTATTTTCAGCTAAATCCAGCAATGCTTTGAATAGAAAAGAATGTCTCACTGATAATATTGATAGTTCTCTGAAGAGCATCATTGAACTATATTGTTTAGGTTTATTACAAATTATTTTTAATATATGTTTCTGACCAGCAATCACAGGTTTAATATGAACATTGTATGCACTCCCATAGCATATTATTCCATAATTTATTCTAGAACCAATAATTGCATGGTATAATTGTAACAATACTTCTTTTGGACATAACTGTCTGAGGTAATAGAACTTTCTTATGTATACAAATAACTCATTTTTTATCTTCTGTACATGATCTGACCAAGTGAGCCTACTATCCAATATGAGGCCCAGATATTTAACTGTACGTGCTTGTTTTATAGTTTCACAGTTACACAATATATTATTCACCTGTTGCGCACAATCTAATTTATGGAAGTAAATACTAGTTAACTCTTGATCCGTGTTTTGAAGATTAAATTGTATTATATTAGATTTGTCTGTGTTGATAGTTAATTTATTTTCGCAAAACCACCACCTAAGGTGCTTAAGATCCATTTCTAATTTATTTTCAAGTTCTTGATTTGTTTTGGCCGAATAAAATATAACTGTATCGTCTGCAAAAGATGTAATCTTTCCCTGTAAGTCACCATCCGTCAAATCGTTAATAAAGACCAGGAATAAAGTACTTGATAACACTGATCCTTGAGGAATACCTATGGTAATGTCCCCGGGTTCACTCAACGTATCGTTAATTCTGACCCTTTGACTCCTATTAGATAGGTAGCATCTCAACCAATCATTGGCAATTCCTCTTACTCCTGATAAATCAAGTTTTTTTAGAAGCATGTTTTTATCAATTGCATCATATGCTTTAGATATATCAAGAAACAGAGCTGCACACTTATTATTAACACTAAAACTGTCATTTATTTTTGAAATGAGATTTTTAATTGCCGCTTCTGTACTTCTTCCTTCACGGAAACCATATTGGTTATCACTAAAAAAGTTATTATTTTTATAAAAGTTTTCAAGTCTAATCTTGAATATTTTTTCTAAAATCTTGGAAAAAACCGGTAAAAGTGAAATTGGACGGAACTGATCTATGTTTTTACAATTTGGCTTTTTAGGAATGGGTATAACTACGCTGTGTTTGAACATGCTTGGGAATTTCCCTTTGGCAATACTCAGGTTAATTAGATCAGTTAATTTGTTGAAATAATTCATGTAAGTTTTTTTAATCATGCTTGTGCTTATCCCATCTACACCTGGCGAAGATTTATTTTTCAATTTTCTTATTGTACTTGCTACTTCCTCCGGATTTGTAGGGTGGAGAAAAATTGAATTTGTTGGAGAATTGTATGTAAACCTTATTTTTGATATTCTAGCTGACTCTTCCCTGGTTTGCAATGTGGTTTGTTCTAATTCATCATTCATTTTATTCACAACATTTAGAAAATAAGAATTAAATGAATTAGAAATTTTATAACTATCATGTATGCTATTTCCCTGCTCATCAACAATCAGTTTTAGTGGTTCTTTATTTTTTTTCAATCCTATTAACGCGTCAATTGTTTTCCACGTCTTTCTAATGTTCCCCTGGCTTTCTCTGAACAGTTTTGAATAATAATATTGTTTTCTTTCTCTCAGTTCATTACGTAAGTTATTTTTGAATGTATTGTATATTTGTTTTAAGTCGTCATTATTAGGTTGTTTGATAACATTCTTGTATAACTCATTTCTTAAGTTTATTTTCTTGATCAGATAACTATTTATCCATGGCGACCTATATTTCTGTGTCAAGTTATTTTCTAAAAGAAGATTTTCTTGTGAATCTTTGATAGCGCTTTTTAAAATGTCAATGAAATTTTCCCATCCCTCATCAACTGATACTGCTGGTATTTCTCTATCCCAATCAATTGATGATAAAATATTATTCAACTTCCGGTAATTGATTAGGCGTATTTTATATAATTTGTATCTGCTTCTTCGTTGGATCTCTTCAATCCTTCAACTTTAAGTATGATTGTACTGTGATCAGTTATATCTAAATGTAGTTTTTCTGGAATTAGATTAATTTTATTCAGTTTTGTTCTATTTTTGCCGGATTTTAAGTAAAGATGATCTATTAAAGAGTTGGAAAATCGGGACCTATGAGTGTAATCAGTATTGAGTGATTCAAATCCAAAACTATTCATTCAATATTTGTAATCGTCAATAATTCTGGTGTTCTGAAAAAGATCTATATTTATATCTCCCGTGAAAAAGAAAGGGACCTCACTGTTTTCGTTAATATTAAATATTTCTTCTAAGTACAAGGTTAATTCGTTAAGAAATATTTTGGGTGAGTTTGATTGCAACCTGTAAGCAGCCAACAACTGAAATTCAAAATTATTATATGAACAAGATATATGTACACAGTCTGCTGAAATAAGAACTATTGTCTTTGTTTTGAACGTTATCTCACTGCTTATATGAACCAAAGTTCCTCCTGCTCTGTAGTTATGATTGAAATTACCATGTACGGAATAGCCCTCTATATGATATAAGTCTATTTCATTCTCTAGTATCCATATTTCTGTCAAGACTATTATTAGCGGGTTGTTTTCTAATTTCCTCATTTGCACTAAGAATAAATCGAAATTACTTCGCAGACTGCGTATATTTTGATGAATAATTAGTGTTTCTCTGCTACTTATCTCTGATGACATTTTTATTTACGGTTGCATTATTCTATACATTATACGGTTGCATTATACTCATTTGCATTATCAATAAAAAAAAAGAAATATTGTAATCAACTCTATGATCTATCATTTATCCTCCTCCTCACTCCTCTTTGAGTAAAGTGCACACTATGTGTTCACATAGAGCTATTGTATTACGTCATACAGACCTATTGAAACAGGAAATGGGTTACCCCCACCACTCAGCAAGCAGAGTATAAAAGATGATGCTGACAACAAAATGCACTCAGTCTTACAATGTTGTCAGACAGTGAACGTGAACTTTATCTGTTTAATGCAGTGAGTGAGCTTGAAGCTGAACTGAATTATCACGGTATAATGACATTGAGTGACTTTTTCAAGGAGAGTGGACATTTAGAGTTTTGTACAGATCGTGAATCTCATAGTTGTGCATGCATAGGACTCAGGCAGAAGCAGCAGGCTGTTGTTGATACAGTCAAGGATAGAAACGTTTCCTTTGTATGTGATGATCTTCACAACCCATTGAGAAATACTCATGTGACCTCCACTGATGTGAAATGTTTCCTGCTGAAAGTTTTCATGCAAACTATGAAGAGTATCAAGGATAATATCAATAAGAGGGCAATGCGTCATTGCCCACCAGGACTTGCAATGAAATTCACTGTCATGTTTGATGATACTTGCATACTGCTAAAATCTTTCTTCTAGTTGGATAAGGGTAGAATGGCTGCTATTGTTAATCTTGAGAAGGTACCCAACTGGAGGGATAAAGATGTGAAGATTGTGTTGAGTGTTCTCAATCAGGACCAATACTACAAGTGTGATTTTATATGCAGACAACAATCTAAATGTCTACTGGGACTGGGTCAAAAGGAGATCAAATTCGCAGGATTTACAAAAATTGAGAGCACAGGACATGTGAAACGATTCAGGCTGGAGGATGAAACATCTGGTGATTCAGCATTTGAGATTAGCATCTACAAGGCTGTACGCATACCTATGCCACTGCCATCTACTGGGGGATATGATGAAGTTGATAGACCATGCATTGTTCGTGAAAGGAATAAGCCATCAGTTGAGCATTATGTCACCAACAATGATTATAGCCGAGGAGAAATACTTCTTCAGCTGTATATTCTATTCAATACTGAAGATTAATTATATGTTTGCCAATAAATACTATGTGTAATGAGCCATTTGTTATTATTGATTATCCTACTTCCTCATATAGATAAGAAATTAGGTTGTTATGCTTTCAATGAAAATATCTATTGACATGTTGCAATAGGTTGACCAAGATGCAAAATATCAAAAGATATCCATTATGGTGTAATGGTATACAACCCTGTATACTTACCTTATCAATTGGGACCCTACATCAATCTCTCCCCCTGAAGGTTTAAACCCAGGACCTACAGCATGGAAAGCGGCGCCGCTAACCACTACACCATAATGGATATCTATTAACTAGCTTCAACTATATGCTATTTCAGTATTGACCTAGAGGAAACATCTATATTGATGTGCAAGATTCTGACCTACTATTATTATTATCTATGGGATGAGGTGCTGAACATTGAATCAATGAAACTCTCAATCAATGGTTAACACATAAAATGAGGTTTATTTCATACATGAGAGTTAGTTTTAGACAGTGGATCAGCCAATGAGGGTTTATTTCTTTATTATCATATTACAAATGGTAATACATTCGATATTAACTGATTGGTGTGATGAGGGCTACTACCAAATTGAAACCGTCTTGGCCTCAGCTGGTGGGATGATTGGTGGCGGTGGTGGGTTGACTGGCAGCAATAGTGGGGCGACTGGTGACGATAGTAGGACGACTGGTGACGATAGTGGGGCGGCTGGTGACGATAGTGGGACGACTGGCAGCGATAGTGAGTGGCTCAACACTTCACCTTGCACTCATGACAAAAATGCAATCACCGCAAGGACATGGTGATTCAGGGTCTGCTGGCGCCATTGCTGATTGAATACTGGATGTAGATGTTGTTGACAGCCCATGTTGACAGTAGGATGAGCACACCTCGACTGACTTTGTAATAACTGCTTCAAGGAAATCCAGCGATGTGAATGATGGGTGGAGACAGTTACGCAGATCATATGCACAGTGGATTTTGTGGCACAGTTCCTTCTCCACTTCATGCTCTCCTGCGATTTTTAAGTACCAGTTGCTGACATCATTGTACATTGTTGCAAGGTCGTGGTTGAACTTGCTGGATGACATCAGACATTGCCTGATGTGGGAAATGTTGTATGTATCCAGTCCATGCTCCCTGGATGCTAGAAAGTCTTCACTCCTATACTTTGGATCCAGTGAATAGGCTCCAAGAGCCAGCATGAGGCAGAGCACGACTTGAATGTTGGCAGCATGCATGTTGAATGCAGAGTGATGAGAACTGGAACAATGCAAAACAATATTGTATTAGTATGGTATGCAGTATTCAACTCCATATATAAATCACTATCAACGGATGTGGGGGATGAAGTTGGTGAATCGGTATCTAGGATCGTGGGTCGGGGATGGAGGTTCATTGGTGTTTATGTTCTAGGGATAATGGTCCGGAGCTGTATGGGGGAATGTGAATGGGGGTCTAGGATCTTCTTTGTAATTATACGTTTTTTAGGTTAGGATGGATTACAACCACTAACTCGAAGAACCTAATTCATAATTAAACTCGTAACTTGTATGTATTGGAACCTAATTCATAATTACATTAGTCATTTTTTGACTATGTCATTTACTCTATGTATTGGAACCTAATTCATAATTAAACTTGTCATTTTCGAATTTAAGTCATTTTAGAATTTAATTGTCAGTCTCAAACCATCTACTTCAAAATTCTACTCTTTTGAACTTAATTGTTAAATCATGAATATAATATAAATATATATAACTATAAAATGCACTGGTACTTACTCTTGATGTTGATAAAGATGAAAGTGATCCAAAACCAATATACTAAAATCACACACATACGTACTTGTGGTACACACACGTACTGACGGCACGACTGCCCAAGACACAACTCCTTTTATACCCCAGTTCAGGATCCGGAGGGAATTTTTTTTCCCTTTTTTCCAATTTATTCCCGATTTTATGTGTTTTTAATTTTTTTTTTTTTATTTTATTTATTATTTTTTTTTTTTTTAATTTTTTTTTTTTTTAATTTTTTTTTTTAATTTTTTTTTTTTTTTTGTGACCTTGAGGTTAGGGTGGTTGACCTGGATGACCTTGTGGTAGGTGTGGTTGACCTAGATGACCTTGAGGTGGGTGTGGTTGACCTAGATGACCTTGAGGTTAGGGTGGTTGACCTAGATGACCTTGAGATGGGTGTGGTTGACCTTGATGACCTTGAGGTAGGTCTGGTTGACCTAGATGACCTTGAGGTGGGTGTGGTTGACCTGGATGACCTTGAGGTAGGTGTGGTTGACCTAGATGACTCTGAGGTGGGTGTGGTTGACCTAGATGACCTTGAGGTTAGGGTGGTTGACCTAGATGACCTTGAGGTTAGGGTGGTTGACCTGGATGACCTTGAGGTTAGGGTGGTTGACCTGGATGACCTTGAGGTTAGGGTGGTTGACCTGGATGACCTTGAGGTTAGGGTGGTTGACCTGGATGACCTTGAGGTGAAGGAGGAGTCTGGTGCACTTGTGCACCAGACTCCTCCTTTTTATACTACTACCAACTCAATCATGTAAGCCAGAAACTAGCAATAAATCATCAGATATACCTTGTTGAATCAACTTCTGATTATGCTTCTTGCAGCTTCCAGTTTTATTATTGATTTTATTCAGCATTGATAGTAGAGTTGAGTAGGTAAGCTTTTCATCATGCCCCACGTTGGTTTTCATTTCTATGTGAAATGGTATTCCTTATATATACCAGTGTAGCTGTTAATATCCCTAGCCTGCAAATAAATTTGCAAAAAGTGAAGGCCGTCCGGCTCACAAATATACTGGGGTCTGACCACAGCTCTAGCTCAGTAATAGATGCATGAATACTCACAATGTAATGAATCACCATGGGTTTCAATAACTGATAATTAACAATTCTCACCGCTGCTCTGTTGAAGATATTGAAGATTACCAATAAGGAAATCAAAAAGATAGTTAGTGAATGATCATCAGTAACCATATATATTCAATCGAGAATAGTGAAAATCAACTATTATTCTTCTAATTGATCTTTAAAACGCTTGTCATGAATACAGGTATGCACTTATTTATCCTTTCAAAATTCCTTGAGACTTACAACGCCAGTTCTTGAAGTTCTCTGGATCCTTATATGATATATATTGTAGACTTATTATTATAAATATCAGTAAAATTTTGCTGGCTGAATAATATGACTATTATCAATGGATGATAAGTAATGAGTGCTCTGGATAGGATCAATATTGATTTATTCACTAATTATATATGCTGCAGAATAAAAATGCTTGGTACCAAGACAGCTCAAACTGTATATCACAAGATGAATTGGGAAAATGATAAAAACTTCTGAGATCTTGTATGCTGACATAAAACACAAATATATTCCCATGAAATATATAACTCATACAACAAAATTATTTTATATATAATTCTATGAAAATAAATTCATTAGTATCTCAAAAATTATCACAGGAGTTGTTAGCATTCACAATATTGTGAGCTATAGAAAATATATATTTATTTATCAATACTGATATCTGAAACTTCGGGTCGTATCAGAATTTAACAAATTGGAGCCTATTCAGTCCATAGGTTTAATATAGAACATACATTGATTATCCATTGATCAAAGTATGTTCTATATTAAACCTATGGACTGAATAGGCTCCAATTTGTAAAATTCTGATAAAATAATAATTTTAAAAATCTCAGGGTATGTGGATTCGTGCCATGCACGGAAATAAGCTTCCCATAATATCAAATATATCCATAAGAAGAGTTCTTATTAAATGTAAGATAGTGATCGACACGTTGCTAATTCCTTAAACTTGAATAAAATTTATATAGTGCTTTAAATAATTCCCCAATTAATTCATAATAGTCAAGTTATCAGTCAGCTGATTTGTTTACATAATAACTCAATAAATTGTCGACTGATCTAAGATCGAGTGAAGTATTGGATCAAAACAAAGGATTCTAACCTCAAATTGTACAAATAATTTTCTTTTTATAATCTGCCAATAAGAAACTAAGTCGCTTTATGATTTTATTTCTGCCAAAGAATTCTCATTATTGCATAATTATAATTTTCATGGTTCTCTTATCGCTTTATAGATAATATGACTACTCCTTATCATAAATAAGATTCAATTTTATTAGAGTGTTACCTCGACTAGGCTATCTGTTCTTCCCGTTTCACAGTTCTATTAAAAATTAGTTGGTTTCTTCAAAATTATTTTATGGTGTCAAAACACATCGTCATAATGGGCATGCCATTTTCCATAGACCAATTCAAAGCTTGATTAAGATTTCTCTGCAATGACATTGAGTCTTCTTTAGAGCTAATTTTCCTGATTATTTTCAGATCATCAGCGTACATCAGCACATGACAATCAAGATTCTCTAAAATGTCATTCATAAATATACTGAATAGTAACGGTCCAAGATTAGAGCCCTGAGGAACGCCAGATGTTGCTAGAAAGTTCCTGGAAGTAGCTCCTCTGAATCGGACTTGGGATGTTCCATTGGATAAAAATATGATGTTAACCAGCTGACTAACAGTTGATTGAAGCCGATGTTGGAGAGCTTCTCGAGTAGAATGGAGTGAGGCATCTTATCAAAAGCTTTTTCAAAATTCGAGTAGATTACATCAATCTGTTCCTGATTCTCTACACGAGGTCGGACTACAGAAAGAAAGTTTGACAGATTGGTTGCAGTGGACTTACCCAGCATGAATCAATGTTGACATTCTGTGATGGTGGTTTTTAAATTCCTGAAGATCTGTTTGTGAACGACTCATTCAATTATCTTTGCAAAGGGTTTAGGATGGATATAGGTCTAAAATCTTGTATATTGTTGGATCTAGACTTCTTGAGGATTGAAAGAACAATGCAGTGTTTCCAGACACTAGGGAATATTCCCATTAGAAAACTGTTTCCGATGATTGGTGTCAATACTGGAGCAATGACTCGGCTTATCCCTTTTATTATGAAGACAGGTATTCCATCTGGTCCTGAAGATGAATCATTCAAACAGTCAATCTCCCTAATAACAACTTCTTCATTGACATCAGGTATGCCAAATGATAGATTCCTATCGGTGTCATCATCCACATCTATTGGAGCAATGTTCATCTGATACAGTGAGGAGAAGTAATGACCAGAGTGCTTACAGATTTCATCTGGTTGAGATATTATAGCATCATCAACGATAATGGAGGAAGAAAAATTGTTGGCTTCTGTTCGGTTCTGCCCCACATATCTCCAAAAGCTTCTTGGTTCAGCTTGCAAGTGAGTTTCTGTGTTTTCTATCATAACTTGCCTGTCCCATTTCAGTTAACTCTCCACTTGAGAACGCAGGGTGGCGAATTTGACATAATCCCTGTTGAGGAGACTTCTCTTATATAACTTATGTGCTTTCTTTTTCGATTTAATCAGCCGTTCCAATCTGAAAGAGAACCACTTAGGATATGGAGACTCCTTAGGTGCTATTTTCGGGATGCAATTATCCATTGCTCTTTTGATCACACCAGACAGTGTTTCAGCAGCCTCATCAGAGTTACCATGATATTCATAACGGTACACCAACTGGTATCTTGAATTTCATTATACAGTCTATAGTAATCACCATTCTTGAAGTTGTAAACTGCATTGGTTGGAGCAGTAGGTACACTTGGAGAGACACCCTTTATCTTCACTGAAAAAGGGGGATGATAGACGTCAGGTGTTACTAATGGTGTAGCCGAATAAGAAATATCAACATTCTTCATGTTGCTCAACACTAGATCAAGGACTCTATTGTCATTACAACCTCTATTATATTGATCAAGACAGTTCTCATCAGTAAATCGCAGTATGACTTCTGCTCTTCACAGTGCCTGATAAGGAGCATTAGATACAAGGGAATAATCAATCCAATGAACTGCATCAGCGTTGAAATCACCTAAAATTACTAGATCCAAGGAGCTGCTCCAATTGATCATTATGATATTATGATCCAATTGATATTATGATCCAATTGATCAGCTTCTCACTCAGTTTCTCAAGGTATCTGCTTAAGGATTGTGAATCTGGAAAAGGAGGAATATAATGACAGGAAACTAAAAGATGGTTTCCTGGTAGGCTAGTTCAATCTCAATCCATACAACCTCACGTAATAGTTCTGTTCTAGGTCAAATCTTCTAAATAGTGAGTGATTTGAAAGATTCAACAGTTGCCAACAGTTTGCAATTGATTAATCACATTTTCTCAAACTACGAGCTTATTTTCAATTTTAGGTGAAAATATAACTGAACATTAAGTTAATTGTAGAGATTTTCTTGCTCAATCTTTCTCACTCGAGATTTCTTTGTTTGAATTGCATCTGAA